>NW_007253092.1:157264-181042 GCF_000164805.1 Carlito syrichta
GAGGCTGCGATGGCCGGGAACGGCCACTGCACTCCAGTCTGGGCTACAGAGTGAGACTCCAACTCAAAAAAGAAACTGCTCAATATTGTGGTGCCAAGTCTCAAAGTCTTCTACAGATTACTTGTCTGGGAGTAAAGAGATCTTTTAAAAGTAAATTCTGCCACAAAGCATTTGTGCAATCTTAGGCAAACCAATTTACAAATGACAATTTGTAAAATAAGGTCTTTAGAGCAAAGCCTCTAGACATCTGTATGATGTAGCAGAACAAGTAAGCTTGTTCTTGATCCCAAATCAGTATCTCGATACCCAACACTACCACTTCCTTAGCTATTTGAATTTGCATGGATTATTTAGAGCCTGGTCTTTAGTTTTCCTCTCTTGAAAATAAAGACCACAGTAGCATACCTCACACGTTTGTTTTGAGATTAAATGATTTTGTAGGAAGACAATTAAACAGCAGCCCACATCATAAATCACGATATTGCAACTGGTTGGATCAGATAGGGCTGATCTGGAAGGCGGGACACAGAAATCTCTAAAACACAGCAGATGTGTTGTGTTCTTGGAATGGTGGAAGTCCTGGAGGGAGCAGTTTATTTGAAGCAAGCCATTCAACAATTGCACAAGTCAGAGGGAGAGGGACTGTACAGGACTGGGCAGTGTGAAAGTCCCAACCAGGAATGAAGAACCGGAATCCAAGTTCATTGGGCAATTATAAGGTGAATAAGAACTGAAACTGTTCAAAAAACCTAAGGGCTACTTGAGCAAAAACAAGCTCTTGGATCCCACCTCAAGGAAAATGTGTTTTATAACTCACCCACTGGTAGCACAAGATACCTGATACATCAGCAGACTTGCTCGGGATTGCCCCAGGACGCAGATAGGGCCAAACTTGCCCTTAAAAGTGTTAACTACTTTGGACTGGAAAGGGTTGCAATAGACATGAGTAAGAGTCTAATTTCCTTGATCTTAGTGTGGAAATCTGAGTGACACAGACAGTTGATCATCTTTGTTAGTTATATAGTCAATCATTCTAAGGTTTGTTTGCAACTGACTTTATAGTCTGAGAAACGGAAGCCATGAAAGCTACATTTTTTTTTTTATCCTGGACCATTGAATTTCCCACAAAAGCTAATAGTAAATTCACCATGTGTTTCCCCATTTCTTTTCTTTTTTTCTTTCTATCTTTTCTTATCTTCTTTTTTTTGCCATACCCTATATTCCCTGTGACTACTTGGATCAGAAGGTTTTTTTGTTGTTACTTTAATTTTTTTAAATTTATTACTGGTAGATCACATTGATTATTTATTGTTCCTTAGATGCCGGTATTTTGCACCACCTACCTTAGTCAACCTTTATGAATTTTCTTGTTCATGAACTTTTCCTGTCTCTACCTTGTATTTTTTTAGGCTATTCCTGATTTTTAAGGCATTTGGCTCCTTTTCTTTTCAACTTTGTTGGACTAATTACTGCTATTATTGTTATCATTCACTTTTAACTCCCTTAAGCCTCTTCTTTCTGCTTTGCTCTTCTCTTCCTTTCTCAGACCCTTTTTCTCCCACAGAGACTACTGTGAACTCCATAGCTTCCAGGGACAAATGAGGGCTCCGCTCATTTCTATTGCACTAGACAGGGTGCCTGGTAGAGGTTTCTCTGGGGGTGAGGACCCTTCCTTCATGCAGGAAGAGGCCTGATGCCAAACTCAAAGCTACTGAAACACTGCCAGGCTGCAGCTTGGCTCTACATTTAGGACACAATGTGTTTTACTAGTCTCCAAATTTGGAAAAAGACATTTGTTTCCCTCTTGTTGCAAATGCTGTTGCATTTTAGAAGTTATAATAAGAGCTACAAAGATTTAAAAAAAAAAACCAAAAAACAAAAAAAACCAGAACCCCATCACTCACAGGAAGGAAATATGAGTCTGGAATTAAGTCCTGCAAATTCTCAAGGATGCTGCATGGTGAGACTTTATCCTCTGAGGGAAGCTTGAGTGGTATCATAGCAACTACTGGGGGCAGCTCTGAGTTCCAGGAGTCCTCTGACCCAGGTTGGCAGCACAGAATGGGGATGAGATTTCAGCAGGCATGTAGAAGCAGAGGCCCACCCTCTTGCTTTCCTCACTGAATCCTATTCATGGACAGGTTGTGTCTCTCATCTCAGACAGCCGTTTATCTGTGCTCTGAACCTGGTCCTCCAACCTGTGATCCCCCAAAAGGGTCCCCTACCTACCACACTTGATGTTCCTGCTGGTTAAATTAGGACACACAAATAGGTTTGCCTCTAGCAAGCCACTCAGACGTAAACACCAAGTGAGGGAAAATTGTGTGCCATCCAGGACACCTTGATATCTGATCCCCTGTCATTCATATTCTCTGTTCAAGAGAGGAAATTTGCTTTTGCAGCAGTCTGTTTCTCAAAAAGAGTAAAGTAAGAGTTTGACACTTTTTAGAATAAGAAGTCTGATGCTGCGAGACAACAAAGGCCTTAAATTGGAAAATAAACTCTAGATAAAGTCTAATGTATTACCTAGATTCTTTTTTTTTTTTTTAACTAGGTGTTTACAAATAGACGCCTACTCTGAAGAAAATTGGCACTAAGGAGGAGGAATATATCTCATCAGCTAGAAAAAGTCGTCCACTTGGTCATAAACTTGGATATATGAAGTTTGTAAAACACATTTGCCTTTATGATCTTCACGGATATTTTCTGGTTCAGCGCTGGTAACCTGCTTCCCATCTAGGTCAAGCCTGGTCATCTATTAAGACCCAGCTCAGCTAAGGCTGCCTGCTCCTTCCCCTACATTAGTGCCTCTCCTCTGTATCACCATGGCAACCTGCATATTTATTTATCCCACCACTTACTGCTTTACTCAGTTAGGAAACACTTTACTCAGTTATCTTTCACTGTAGCCTCTTAGCTTTCCAGGGATAGCCATCTGACTCATTCATATAGACATTGTTAAATTTACCCAATTTCTGTGATCCCAGAAAATAGCAAAGACTAAGAAATCTCCCCATTTTTTTGTGTTATTTGCTGACGGCAGAGGATCCCTCTTCCCATAAGACTTAGATAGCCCTCAGATGCCCCCTTCTTTACCTAGGTCAAGGTCAGACACAGACCCTCCAAATTGCCATTCTTTGCCTTGTATAGTTGAATTGTTTGACTCCCCTGATGAATCCCCACTGAACAGTCAGACAAAATGTTTCTTAGCCAAATTTGGTTTAGAGTTTCTCCTTTGCCTAGGTTCCTGGACCTTGGCTCTTGTTCAGCCTCCTTCTAATCCTGGAGTAAAATACTGTCTTATCTATAGTCCAATCTTGCCTTTCTCTCATCCCACTTCCCACACTTGGTTCTTTCTAATCTTTTTTACTCCTCTCTGTTAAAGGAAGCTCTGTTTTTCTAATCGTTGTGAGCTTGCAGTTCCTACGGGCACAGAGTTCTCCTGTTTCGAAAGTCCCTGTCTCCAATCACAACAACCCTTTTGAATAATCTCTCCTTCCTAAATCTTGATTTAAAAAAAAAAAAATTGACATAATAAGCTTTTTGTAAAAATTTTAAGCTATGGTTGCTTTTGTTATTTTTGAAACCCGATGTTTCTAATTAATTATTCTCAAACTTTTCTTTCCATTTTATTTTTTCTGTAAGATGCAATTATTCCTTTGTTAGTCAGCATCCTTTATTATCCTTGAAATCTTTACAAGACACTGTCAAATGTCATAATCAGATGACTGGGTTTTGATTTTTAAAGGAGTTTTCTGATTGTAATTCTTACTATTTGTCCCTAGGTACATAAAAACTTAATGAAATGTTTATATTTTTACTAATTCTTGCCTTAATTTGGGAATATATTTAGCATTTTTGCTTCCTAAACAATGTAATAAAAATAAAATTAGTAAATACATATGAAAACAAATAAACTCAAAAAATTTGATTTCATTAAAGATAACTCATATAGATATTTTAAATACTAACTCACATTGTCAAGAGCAAACTCTTGGGAAAAAATACAGAGAAAATATATGGGCCATGCTTGGTGGCTCAGCCTGTAATCCCAGCACTTTGGGAGGCCGAGGTAAGTGGATTGCCTGAGCCTGCGGATTCAAGACCCACCAGGGCAACTTGGTGAGACCTCATCTCTACAATACATCAAAAATTAGCCGGGCATGGTAGCACGCGCATGTAGTTCCAGCTACTTGAAAAGCTGAGGCGGAAGGATTGCTGGAGCCCAGCAAGTTGAGGTTGCGGTGGCCGGGAGCATGCCACTGCACTCCAGTCTGGGCAACAGAGTGAGACTCCAACTCTAAAAAAAAGTAAAAAAAAAAAGAAAAAAGAATGAAAGAAAAGAAAATATATGAACAAAACTAAATGTTGGTAGGAGTTCTAGTTAAACATGGCAGATGGAACATGTGAGTTTGTTGCTTCTTCATTTTAAGCTCCATTTACATAAGAGTAGAGGAATTTTTTAAATTGCATAAGCCTAGGGAACAAAGAGAAATACAAGGAGGGGATAATAGATGATATATCAACACATTTTGGAAGATGGCAAGCAGGTGGACAAATAGTCACTACCATAACAGACCAGAGAAAGGAAGCCAGCACAAAGCAGTTCCATTTGTACCACAAACTTCTAGAAACAGCGACCCCTCTGAAGGTGGGAACAAGCAGCTAACACCAGGGCAGTTCCTGAAAATGTTTAAAGGAGGAGTCCAACGCTTAGATGAACACCCAGCGGAAGAGGAACAGTTTACTTGGAGGTGGGGGGTTGGGAAAGGGATATGCTTCAGGACTCCAAGCGCAGAGAGGTCAAGGCCAAGAGGCCAAATGGAGCAACATGAAAGTCTACATTCCAAACTGAGAAACCATATGTCCTCTTCCCTCATTCAGTCCCTGGAAGCTGGCAGCTTCCCCTTCCTTCAGTTAGGAGACTCAGGGTACTTCTCTCTGGGACTCTGACCTGCTCAGGAAAAAAGATCTACAAATATGGACATTTGTGACTCTTCCGATAAAAAGCCAGCTTGCCTCTCTGTCATTCCACCATTGGAACGCCATGATGCAGATCCTATGCATGCATGAGGAACTTCCAAATAGGTTTTAGTGCTCATACTCTGAAAGTGATTCATTCATCAACCAAAGATCAAAGACATATGAGGAAATATTCCAACTAGAAGAGAGCAATCAAGCCTTTAAGGGAAAAAAAATTAACCTGGAGTGAGAAAATTTAAGGAAAATTATGATTAAACCTCAGACATAATAAAATATATTGCATCTGTGGCAAAAAAGGGAAGTAAGACATTATTGACAACAATAGCCAAGAGAATACTTTTAGAAGGGAAAAGTATGATACCCCATATAGAAAAGTGCAGAGAAAGATCATGTTGAGGAAATCTTCAGAAAATAGAACAAAAAGACCAGTTTTCAAAATGTAAACTTTTTTTTTTTTATTTAGAGCACAATTCCAGGAAATTAAACATTCAAATTACAGAAGTTCACAATAGGTAAATAAATAAAAGACCAGAGAAAATGAAGGAGGGAATTTAACAAAGAAATAAAGTAAGAAAATCTCCTGGATGGAGGAATATGATTTTTTGGATTGAATGGGTTCATAGAGTGCTCAAGCGAATAAATAAATAAGACCCAGACCAAACACAGCAATAGGAAATTATAGCACATCAGAAAATGTTTCCTGGGAAAGGCTCCAGAAAAGAAGAAAGAGATTCTGTGTGAAGGACCAAGGATTAAAATATCATTGGATTTAACAGCAATATTGGAAGCTTAACAAAAGTGAACCAATGCCTTCAAAATTCTGAAGGAAAGCAATTTTCAACCTACAAATTCGATAACAAGTTTAGAGTAAGGATACCATAAAATATTTTTCAGCCTGTAATGTATCTCCTGTGCACTCCGTTACCAAAACAATAAAACAAACCAAGAAAGGAGAAGAGAGAGGATCTAGAAAATAACAGACACAACACAAAGGAGAAGCAAAAGGGATCTCAAAAGAGAAGTGGTGAGTAAACAACTGCCGGGCAGGGCTCTCGGATTTGGGCAACCATGAAAGGAGGGACTTCTGTGACAAAATAAAACATAGGTATTAGCTGAAGTATTTGAACAGACTGAGAGGAGATTTAGTCTTGTCTGTGGGGGGGTCAGTTACTCATAGGTGCACACATATTGGGCTCTAACACTGTCAGACCAGGTGAGCAAGAAGAAGGTCCCCAGCCTGCAGCATACGGTGTTCTCCTGCCTCCAGCTCCTTTCTTTACCACGAGGAGTCTTGCAAAAGTCCATGGACATTGCTACAGCACCTGCTCCTTGGTCAGTCCTCAGTCTTGGAGTGCGCACATAGCAGCATCATCTGCCTTTGCAATGGGGGATCTGGAAGGAGGCTTGGGAACATTTGGGCCAGGAATTCTGGGGTCCTGGGTTTCAAAAGCAACGCCTGGAAGGAAAGAGAGGCTCAGGCTACAGGTGGGCATGTCTCCTTCCCCTCACCTCCATGGATCCTTTGCTGCAGAGGGAAGGGTGTGGCTGGGGGATAGCCAGAGGGAGCCTCTAAACTTTAGAGTCTAAAGTTCATGGACAAAACCAAGGAGCCCTTGTCACCTAGGTCAACAGGCAGTACTGGATGCACCAAACATTCAATAACCTCTTACAAATGCAATTATTAACTGAAGGGGTGGTAAAAAGTTGTATAAAGAAGGGACTGTTATCATAGATTTTTACTTTAAAAAAATGCTATATCTAATCAGTTTTTCATAGAGCTCATCTATAAATAATATTTATACAGTCATAATAATATAATACTAAATACTGATTTAGTCCCCAATTGTGACTTAATTATTTGGGGGTTTTTTTGTTTTGTTTTGTTTTTTTGTCTATGGATACATAATAGATGTACATATTTTCAGGGTATGTGTGTTAATTTGACATACTCATATAATCAAATTAGGATAATTAGGATATCCATCACCTTAAGTATTTATCTTTTCTTTATGGTAGGAACATTTGAATTATTCTCTTCCAGATATTTTTAAAGGTACAATTGATTGCTAACTATAGTCACCCTACTAATCTAGCGAACACCACTGATTTCCCTATTTGGAAATGCTGGGAAGAGGGAAAATTTATGCTCAAGGTGGGGTTGAACATTAATAGGAGAATTACTAAATAATAACTAAAACAAAAATAATTAACAAATAGTAGTATGTGCATGATATTTCAAAACATGCAAATAAATGCAGGAAGAAACAGATCAGTTGAAATTGTTTGCCTCTGAGCAAGGAGATTAGAGGTAGAGATGAAAGAGATAGAAAGATGCTGTCTACCATCAGAAGGCTTTTATTACTTCACTTTTTAAATGATTGACATCATCTTGATAAAATTTAGGTTGAAAGAAAGAAGACCATTAGAAGGAAATATAGGAAAAATAAATGAGAAAGAGAAAAGATAGAAATGTTAAAAGGGAGGGACAAATTTTTAATGAAAATAAAGACGAATTAAAACAACAAAAATGCAGAAATCCCACTTGCAGACACGATCGTGAAAATTTCACTTTAAAAACAATGTGCCATTCGGCAAAACTTTTGTGGGTTGTCATTCACTAATTTTACTGCCTTCATTTATTCCTCACAACATCCCTCTGAGCTGGCCTCGTGGCTACATTTGTCAAATGTCCCGTGTAAATCAAATACAAGATGCAGTTGGAGGGGAGTTAATAACAAAAGACAAATCTTTGCTTGCAGGGAACTTCCCTCCTGCTGAAAGACAACCAACATAAGTGGGAAAACATGAAGACCCAAACGAGAGATACCTAGAAATCCATCTACAGCAGATTAGAAACGAACATGCAAGCTGGAGAGCTTCTATGGTATCAGGGAATTCAGTTTGCAGGCTTTATGGAAATTGTGAATTTGTATGATGCATTAGATGAAGGAAGAAGCCGCAGTTCTTTGATGAGGATCGGGGGGGTGACTTAAAAAAAATAATAATAATATTGGCCAGGTCAAGGTGAAGGGGACTAGTGGGAAAGTTAAGCTGTAGGGTCAGAGAAACCTGCCCACCTTGACCCAACTCCAGCTTGCTCATGTGAATCCTGCCTATTCTTGTGTCCAAGTTGATCCCTGCCTTCCAACTGAAACTCAATCTCCACTTAAGCCACAAAATGTGCCCCACTGGGAAAAAACAACAATTTATCTCTCCTCTTCACCCTTAGTGGAGGTCCCACACTCTTATTTTATGGGTTCTTTTAGAGTTTCTACCCAGTTATTCCTGGGAACAGAAGGCAGGAAGACCAGCCTTCGGCATTGAATTTGAGCTGGAATTCCTATTTCACCTACTTAACACAGCTATGTTCTCTGGCAAGTTTATATAATTCCCTGAGCCCATTTCTCTGCCTAGAAATTGAGTATAGTAATTGCCTGACTTACAAATGTTTTTAGATTAATTGAAGATAATGTGCAAAATGCACTTGGCAAAGAGTAGATGTTCAAAACATGGCAGCTGCTATTATTACCAAGATTATTATTTATGTAAATCTACTTTTCTCAATGAAACTCCTCAGATCTTTAAAGCAGGGATTTTTTTTTCTTTTTCCTTCTCAGTGTTACAGTGTCAGGCATGTGGTGAATACTATTGAATCTATATAGATTGACCAAGCCTGAGAAAGTCACTGCACGGTCTGTTACCTACAGAAGGAGAATTTCATGCTACTAATATATGCGGTTCTAAATGCCAATGGGTTGGAGTAAGTCACCGAATCCAATCCTGACACAGGAACAAGGCCACTTAGGTGTAGGTTCACTGGCCTTGTGACATTCCTTTAAATGAGGAAAAGAAAAATGCCTTGGTACATACCTAAAAAATATTTACTTCCAGTGTGTACCTAGAAATAAAATCATAAGAAAAGTTGAAACTTTTGTTGTAGTTGAAATTGGAAATAGAAGCTCTATTTAATTTAATTCAGCAAATATTGAGGACCAAGTAGATGGAATGCTCCAAGCTAGCTATGGGGAAGTAGATAATATAGAGTTTTTCTGTTTTTTGTTTTTTGTTTTTGTCTTTAAAGCGCCTATTTAGAATAGAAAATATTTATATGCAAATAATAGTACTAAAAGTAATTGGAAATGTATTGTTCACTGTTCTTTCCCTTAATAAGTAGAAACATAAAATGAGGGTCTGCATTTTAAACCATGGAGCATTTTTATAACAATTAAAACACTAGGTGTACCAATATCTACACATTCTTACGCGTGACACCAAATATATTTTATGTTTTAAATTTCTGGTACTTAAAGTAATTTAGATTATTACAGGATAAAATATATTGCAATATACATAAACAAAGCTTTTTTCTTTTGTTTTTACTAAGGAAAAAAATTGATCTTATTCCTTAAAAAGTTTGCTTTGAATTCTTTCATGCCCTCTGTATTTCTTAATGGTTTCATTTACGCAGACATATACAGCCAGATATATTCCTACGTGTGAATTTTCCTTGCCTCCAGTATAAAGAGATCTACTTTAGCTCACTCTTAATGATAGCCTGAATATCGTATTCATGAGAGTTGTCAAATTGAAAATCCTTTAACTGAACTGAGCCATGTTTTGGGGGTTTTCAAGTATTAAAAGATAAAATCGGCATTTTTCTGGCTGCATTTATTATGTGGAGTGAAATCCTCCTAAATCATCAGAAGAAAATGCCTTTGAAAGTATCTGAATGTTAAGTCTATTTTATAAGGAACATCAGATTTGGAATTACTGACCTCAATTCTTCTTTCTCCTTCACTTTAGCAAATATCTATTACAGCACTAATTTGTGTTAGATGATCTGCTTCGTGCAGTAAAGAATACAAAAATTAATAGGATTTGGCCTATGTGGTACATTGTTTAATGACCATAAATTCCTTCCATCTCAGGCGACATCCATCGCTGTACTGTGACTATGCCACATTCCCTCCCCCCCTGAGGTGGAGGCTCTTTTTGCATCTCTTCAAACCAGTCTGGTTACGTGACTTACTTTGAAAAATAGAACATGTTGGAAGGAACAACCAAGTTCCAACCTCTATCTCTCAAGAGATATTGCGGCTTCTACCCTTTCACTCTTGGAATCCTATGGCTGCCATACTGCATAGACATCCAAGATCAAAGACCACTTGGAGGTAGAGTTCCAGCTGTCCAGCTGTTGCAACTGAGCCCACCTAACATTTTGTAACAGTGGCCCTACAACTGAATGAAAAATCAGCAAAGAACCACCTAAGTCACAGAATCTGGAGAACTAATAAATCATTGTTATTTTAAGCCACTAGAAGTTCTTGTACTTTGCTATGCAAAAATACATAATAGATCCAAATTGGTATCTTGATTATAAACAAAGACGTAAAATATATGACATTTGTTTCCATTCTGGGTTGCAGGTGAACGCTGAAAGGCAGTGAAAGTCTATTAGTAAAGGCTAGAAGAGCAGTAAAGAAATTGTTCTTAAAGACTGGAGAAAGGTAACTCATGCTCTGGAGTGGTGGAACATTTGCAAGACTGTTTTCTGAGGTAATGCAGAGCATGGAAAATGTGTCTAATGAACTTATGGATCTGGAAGAAAATTGAAAGTGTCAGTTGGCACTTTGTACTGAATGTGATAAATTATATCAAGGGAGAGGTAAACTAAAGAATGAACTCTCCAGTTTGTAAGCATAAATTAGAGGATAGGTAAAAGGCTAAAATTTGTTGGGTTGGAAAATAAAACTCTTTCATATTCTCAGTCTCTCCAACTAGCAAACAATTTTCAAAGTAGGAAATGGCTTCAACATAAAGATAACATAAAAGCTGTGGTTTCTGGACCTTTTTAAAAATCTGCTGCATGGTGCCTAGTAGACACTTGCAGCTAGACTAAAAGGCATCTAAGAAGTTCAAGGTGTCATCATACAGCAGCTATCCACCTAAAATACAGAGAATAGATGTGGCTTGTGGTGCATGGCATGAACTTTGAGAAGATTTGTAGGAAACTCTCAATGTTTTTAAGAGAGTTGTATTGATGAAAACACTGTTAGCTTGGACTAAAAGAGACGGACACAGTTCAAAATGAAAAGAGGCCTCTGTGCCCTCAATGTTTTATTGGCAAGGAGTAAGTTGAGAACTCTATTCAGTTGCAAACACTTTTTTTAGCTTTATTGAAGTGTTATATATATTATATATATTAAATATATACAGCATGATAATTTGATATATGTATATATTGAGAAATGGTTACCACAATTAAGTTAATTAATACATTCATATCCTCACACAGCTACTTTGTATTTGTGTGAAAACATAAGTCATTTCTTAAGGAAAAGAAAAAATGTCTCAGAGGAAAGAGCTCTGAAGACAGAACTAATTTC
This sequence comes from Carlito syrichta, assembly GCF_000164805.1. Lineage (NCBI taxonomy): Eukaryota > Metazoa > Chordata > Mammalia > Primates > Tarsiidae > Carlito > Carlito syrichta. The sequence continues at coordinate 168,634 of NW_007253092.1, forward strand.
AAAGTAGAATAATAAACCAGAAAATCACTTCAAAGGGACAGAGATAAGCTCTTATTAAAGAACATTCTCTCTCCCAAAAGTTGGAGGAGCTGACAATAAGGTCCAGCTGGATTTCAGAATTGCTGTGAACTAAGGGTTGCTGTGTGATTCTCATTCTCTGTTTTAGTTAGAAATACCTATTGCAAGTATCTACACCATGATATATTTGGTATATATGGGCAGATAACTTGGTATGTTAGTTCATAGATCTCTAGATAAGAAGGTGCTGTTCCCAAGACATTGCACCAAAGAAGACTTGTCCATTTCTGGATCTGATGGAAACCATGGGATCACAGCTTTTGAGCTTGAACGTGAAAAAGGTGAGACTTTTAGAGGAGTATGAGTATATTTTGCATGTGAGAAAGGTGTGAATCGCTTTGGCCAGAGGATAGAATTTGCAACCAATCAAAGCCTTAGCAATTCTTTTCAACCAGTATTTTTCTTTGCAATGTCATGGTGTCATTCCTCCTTCAACTTCCTTACACTCCTTATCTATATTGGTCTTATGATTGACTTTGACCAATAGAATGGGGCAGGGGTGACACTGTGAGAGGCTTGGCCACAGAAGACCTTGAAGTTTCTGCCTTTGCCCTCTTGAAGAACTGCCATGAGAACAACAGGCCCTGAAGAAACCTGGGATCAAAGAGAAGCCCAGTCATTCCACTGATTCCAGGTGAGCCCAGTGCCTAAATGATACTCCGTCTGCTCCTAACTACATGCATCCACATGAATAGATCCAGACAAAGAGCTACCTAGTTAACACATTGAATCATAAGAAATAAGAAAGGGAAGAAATAAGAACTTACTTTCTAAGACACTAAGTTTTGTGGTGGTTTATTATTTAGCAATGCCGAGATTGTTCCTGTTCTTTAGGTGCTTATAAAGTATTAGGAAAGAGAAAACATGTGCATCTACTTAAGGATGCATTTAATGATGATTGTCTAAGTATTATAAAAGATACAGCACTGAAATTTGGGAGGTTCAAAGTAAGGGAGATTATTATCATAAAACTATAAAAAAGGGATTGACAGTAGTGGGAAACTGCCAGGGGTGAAGGATGGGATTAGCAGTAGTGGGAAACCGCTGAGGGTGGGGCATACCTTATCAATAAGGGTGTCTGCATAGTGAACATTTGTATACCTACATCTTTAAAATAAAACATTTACAAAAGAAAAGTAAGGGAGACTCAATTTTTGTTTGGAAAGATGGGCAAATATCTGTAGTGAATATAATTATTAAACAATTATTCACAAGTGTTTTAGTTAGAGAAAAAACAAATTGTGAATTTTCTTGGAGAAGAGGATCACTAATTTTTCTTATTTATAAATTGAGGTGAGAAAAATACTGCTTCCAAAGGAGCAAGAGTAGCTGAGGGAGATATAAAGAATCACTCTGACGTATCAGTAGACCATTCCTCTGTTTCCAGAAAAAAAGAACTTCCCTACCTTTGTGTTTCAGTTAATAACAAGCTTCCCTTATCTTCGTTGTTTGATAAAAGAAACAGAGTAAAACCCTCTTGGGGTGGGCTGTTAGGATTTTGATATCTCCAATAAATGGCACTGAGAGTCCCTACAACTTCTTTAGCAAACTTGCTCGTAGGCACCCACCTCAAAAACACAGAGGAAGTTGTACAGGAGAAAGAGAATACTTGTTACTTCTCATTCCATCTCTCATCTTTCACCTCAGGCTGAGAATCCTTGGAATGATAGGCCTAATTTACAATGTGCAGTTTCCCTTTTTAATGTCTGTCAGAACTTGAAACAGCTTGTCAAGAAACTACATCCGTCTCAAAAGGATCAACTATATTTCTCTCCTACATGCCTGTAAATGAATATTAAAGAAGAACATATCTGTTGCTGTGAATATGAGAAAACAAAAAATAAATCACTGGGTATTTAGGCATACTGAGGAATTTAGTCATTCATCCAACACACATTTAATGAGCACCTAGTATGTGCCAGGGAATGTTTTTGGTACTTGGAATATATCAGAGAACACAACTATGCAAAGATGTCCATTCCCTTTCTAGGAGCTTATATTCTGGTGATGCCGGAGTAGAGGTGAAAGAAGAACAACAATAAAAAAACACATTAAACAAATAGCCAAATAATAATTTAGAAAATGATGAATTGTGAAAAAAGAAAAAAATGGAATCAGGAAATCTGGAGTGCAAGGGTGGAAGAGCCCTCATTGAGAATATGACAGCAGAGCAGAGACTTGAATGAGCTAAGAGATCAAACATATTTCTCCTTCTAAAGTAGATTTATTATAGGAAACAAGAGAAAATGTTTGATAGTAAAATAAAGATTTCTCATATCTTGTTTAACAAAAATCCCAGAGAATATGGCATACCTGGCACTTTAAGAAGCTACTATGAAGAGGGTTACTCTAGCAGGAAGACCTGCATGGGCTTGTATAACACTCTTGAAGAATAAGAAACAAGAGAGTAGTCAACTGTAGTAATATGGAAAATATCTCCTGAGACAAAGAAATGCTCTAGTTAGAAAATGCAGAGTGTACATTATGCTTTCAGAAAACAAAATGCCAGGATAACAACTACTGTAGCATAAGCAGTAGGAAGTTTTTTGCAGTATCTGCAAGGAAGAAGAGGGAGAGGAAGAATAGGAGAGAATCTTATAGGCATCCAGAAGAAAAAAGCAGGCCATCCACCCAAAAGATCCACAATAAAATCGGGTTGTTCTCAAACTGCTCAGCAAGTCAAAAGAGCTAGAAGGCAAGGTAGTAAACTACCACAGAACTCTTACAGATAAAACCTGAGAGCCTTTACCTAGTCAGGTCATCCTTCAGGTGGGAAAGCAACAAAAGCAGGTCCTCGGCTACTTGAACACATAGAATTCTACAGCCAAGGAAGACTTCCTGAATAAGCTATTGAAAAAAATCTATGCCAGGACAATGACAAACCATATCAAAACAAGTTCAGAATAGGAAAATCTTGGTGAAAGAACAATCATTTTGCAGAAAAATTAGTAAGAGGCAGAGATGAACTCAATTATTTGTTTTAGATGTGTTTTAAGTAGTTTTAAAATTGATTACCAAAAGGTTTTTTTTATGTGAATGAAATAATCACTTTTATTTTTAAGATAATAGAAAACAATTTATGGCACATAGAATCATGAAGTAAATAACGAAAAACTAGAATAAGAGTGGTGGAGTGTAAAGAAAAACAGTATGACATTTCTTATCTTTCACAAGAGATGGTGCTATAGTCTGAAATGTTTGTGTTTCCTCCAAAATGTATATGTTGAAATTCTAACCTCCAACATGATGGCATTAGGAGGCAGAGCCTTTGAGAAGTGATTCAGTCATGAGGGATGCAGATGGATTCATGCCCTTAAAAAAGAGGCCCAAGGGAGCTCATTCTCTTCTTCTACTGTGTGGAGATGTAGGTAAAAAGCAACATCTATGACCCAGGAAGCAAGACCTCAACAGACATTTAATCTGCTGGCCTTTGATCTTGGATGTCTCAGTCCCAAGAACTGTAAGAAATAAATATCTTCTGATTATAAGCTACCAAATCTATAGTATTTTGTTATAGTAGTCTAAATGGACTAAAATAGATGGTTTTTAAAATTGCTAATTTATTATTTACTGTAAGAGTTACTTTAATACAGATCTAAGATTGTCTTTGAAAAATCTATATCAACCACTGTAAACACTGAAAGCACAAAGCTTGTCTTTTAAATTATTGCTATAAAAATACCAAATAAAAATAAATGTTTATAGCAAAATGAAAAAAATGAAAAAAAATCTTTAAACAGTAACACCATCTATAACAGTTGTAACTTATAAGAAATGCAATAACAGATGCAGTGCAATACCCATTATATTACCATCATTATTCTTCTCAGACCTGGAAATGACAACACAGAAATTCATATGGAAACATAAGCCATGAATAGCTAAAACAATCCTCAGCAAAAGAAAAAAAGCAGGAGGTATCACACTTCCAGACTTCAAACTTTGCTATAAGACTATAATAATCAAAACAGCCTGGTATTGGTACGACAAGCATACAGGCCAATGGAACAGGATAGAGATTCCAGAAGCAAAGCCTCAATTTCTCAACCAACTCATCTTTGACAAAGCCTCCAACAACAGCTGCTATTCAGTAAATGGTGCTGGGAAAACTGACTGATCACATGCAGAAGATTGAAACAGAATCACTACCTATCACCATATACAAAAATTAACTCTAAATGGATCAAAGACCTAAACATAAAACTTCAAACTATAAGAACCTTAGAAAATGAAGGAGATACCCTTATGGAAATTGGAACTGGCAATCAATTCCTAATCAAAACCTCAAGTGCTCATACCATAAGAGATAAGATAGGCAAGTGGGACCTCAACAAACTGACAAGCTTCTGCAAAGCAAAAGAAACCATCAAGAGAGCAGAGAGATAGCCCACAGACTGGGAAAAAATATTTGCCAACTGTATATCTGACAAAGGCCTAACATCTAGGATCTACAAGGAACTCAAATGTACCAAAAGGGAAAAAAACAAACAGCCCCATTAAAAAGTGAGTAAAAGCTCAAAAGAAGATATATGGCCAGCCATCAGACACATAAAAAAGTGCTCAGCCTCACTCATCACCAGAGAAATGCAAATCAAAACCCCATTGAGATACCGCCTAACCCCAGTAAGGATGGCCATCATTAATAAAACAAACAATAGATGCTGGCGAGGATGTGGAGAAAAAGGAACATTTTTACATAGCTGGTGGGAATGCAAACTAGTGCAACTTCTTTGGAAGACAGTGTGGCAATTTCTGAAAGAACTAGAAATTGACCTTCCATATGACCTAGCAATCCCCCTATTGGGAATATACCCAGAGGAACTCAAGTCATTCTTCCAAAAAGATACCTGCACACACGTTTGTTGCAGCTCTATTCACAATAACAAAAACATGGAACCAGCCATGCTGTCCATCAAAGCTGGACTGGATTTTAAAAATGTGGTACATATACACAATGGAATATTATGTAGCCATAAAGAAGGATGAACATATGGACTTCGCAGCAACTTGGATGGATTTAGAGTCTATCATACTCAGTAATCTATCACAGAAACAAAGAGAGTACCATAAGCTCTCACTCATAAGCAGACCTTGAACAATTATCATAATGCTATAAGAAAGGGACTGGCAGTAGTTGGAAACTGCTGGGTGGGGAGAGGTGGGATTGGTATTTGAGGGAAACTGCTGGGGGTGGGGCACACCTCATCAACAAGGGTACCTGCATAATGAACATTTGTATACCTAACCCTGAATTGTACCCCACGTCTTTAAAATAAAGAAAAAAAGAAATACAATAAAATAAAATACATAAAAGCTTAACGTAAAGTGATCAAAGGCAGAGCAGATAACTTCAAAAGAAGAGATGTTCAGAATCAGAATTTTAATATCTATATCTGATAAGTCAGAATCATTAAAAATGACCAATCATACAATTTTATATGGATTGAAGCTATAATAAATGCTGAAGACATAATCATAAAATAGCATTTATAGAAAGCAAGCCTATAGAGAGACTAATGAAAATACAATTATCTTGGAAGAATTTGACAGTTACTAAGTCTATGACAGACTATAGCCAAAATAATCAAAGATTTAAAAGTTTTTGATAAAAATATAGAACAAATGTATCAATATTTTAGATGATATGATTGTATGCTTGAGACCTAAGAAAGTGAGAGAAATGCAGTGAATAAATATACGGTAAATATACAAAAAATGTTTTTATTTTTATATATTAGAAATCCTGCTTAGGGTGATGAAATACAAGGGTGAAACAAAGCCATTTCCTTCCCTACCTGAACATAAATGAAGAATAAGTGTAATTTTTAAAATGCTAATTTATAACTGAAGTCAAAAGTAAGAAAGAAAAATCTTCAGGGATCACTGATAAGTAGAAATCATCAGGAAGATAAGATATTTGAGTCTTGCGAGGCAAATGAACCAGACATATCTCGTACATGTTAGGGCTTTAACACCTTCAGAGTGATGAGATGAAAGTCAATGCCTTGGGACTAGAACGAGACCTGGTCTTCATGCATAAAATGAGGAGTTGGAAAACAAAAACTCTCAGTTGTAAAAGGGATCAAGAGAATACTGCCTGCCTGTCTTTGGGTATGACATAGAATGGAGTTTTTTAAACTTAGGTCAATGGGAGGAAAAGAATGAACCAAAGCCAAAAAGTAGTCTTTAACATCACCCAATAACCAATTTCTGGTATAGAAACATGGATACTAGGAACCAGTATAAAAATGGACCAGAACAGGCAATAACAGAGGACACACATAGGAACACTGTAGAAAATAATTCCCACCAAAATGAGCTATACTACATTATAAAGTTCAATGCCCATGGTAGAATTAACCAACAAAAGAGATGGGAGAAATGACATCTGGACTACATTTAACAAAATAATCTGAAAAAAAATTTTAAATATGCATGTTTAAAATATTCAGAGCTATAAAAAAGAATAGACTACATTAAATAAGAATAAAACATTATAAAAATAAGTAGAGTTTTTAAAAAAAATCCAAAATAGAAATTCTGAGAATAAAAACTATAGACATTGAATTAAAAACAGTTCTGACTTGTATTAAAAGAAAATTAGGGAACTAGAGCACAAAACTGAAGAGATCCCCCAGAACTTTGTACAGAAAGATTGAAACCCAGAAAATATGAAAGAACATTTAAAAGTCCTTAAAATAGAGTGAGAAGTTTCAGTAAAAGACAAATGAGAATTTCATATGGAGATAATAAAACTAATAAAGGTGAGCCAATAATTCAGAAGATAAAAGAGAAAGTTTTAGAATTAAAGAAATTCATGAATCCTGAGATTGAAAATCTGAGTGTAAGACTACCCACTTCTCTACAAATACTTAAGTTCCTTGAAAGCAGAAACATCTTTCTTGCTCAGCTGTGTTGCTAGTATCTAGAAAAATCTGGCATGTAGTAGGTGCTCAATAAATATTTGTTGAAAAAATAAATAAGATGAGTGAAACAAAAAGCATATCAAGTCCCAAGCAGAATTTAATAATAATAATAAATGCCTTGACACAACAGCAGAATATCACAGTCAGAGAAAATTTTAAAGCCACTAGAGAGAAAAACCAGGTTAACTATGAAGAAGCAGCAGTTAGATTGACAACACACATTTAAAGTAATCAGAGTGCAGTTAATTAATACCTTCAAAGAGTTAATGGAGAATAATTTTAATCAAGAACTACATACACATAAACTTATTATTTAAGAGTAAAGAAGAAATAACATTTTCAAACATACCAAGGTTGTTGAGAGTTTTTTAGACATAGTTCTCCACTTCAGTGAGAAGGGAAATTAACCCACAAAGAGAAGTTGGGTACAAGATTTAACAAATAAATTGATAAAATACCTTGACAAATTTGAACAGACATTGATCGCAAGTAATATAACAACACAATAATAGTAACTGTGGGATCGAGTATATGGTAGTACTAAAACAATAGACAGCATTGATTTCAGGGTGAGAGAGTTCAGAATGAAGACAAAGCATTCTTTCTTGCTTCAGGTGGGAATAGAAGATTGATATTTTGAACATTTTAAGCAAAATAGCTGGTAAGCACCCATATTAAAATTTTGGAAATAACATGCAAAATAATAAAAATAAAAAACTTCTAAACTAGAAGGGTAGAAGAGGGAAAAGCTCTTCAAATAAAACTTGGTCAGACCAACAAAGAGCAGTGTTTGATGACAGTATGGATAGTAACATATTGTTAGGCAAGGATATATGGGTGCTCCCATAGACTACTGATGGAAATAGAGATTGGAACAGCATTCCTGGAAAACAATGTAACTTTATATACCAAGAGCCATAAACATTTTTATGACTCACTAATCCAGTTTCTTATAATTAATCCTAAGGGAAAAAATTGGAGATGTGGAGAAATATTTATATATAAAATGTTTATTATACCATTATTTATATTGGTAAAAAATTGGAACTAGCTTAATGCTCACCATTAATTAGATTTTAAACTATCTAGTCATAATTTTGTGCTTAATAAACATTGCCTTGGTTTGAATGTATCTCCTCCAAAATTCAGATTTTTAAATTTAATGGCCAATGTGATGATATTTAGAGGTGGGTCTTTAGTATGTAATTAGGTCATGAGGACTCCTCCTCTCATGAAGAGGACTAAGGTCCTTAAAAGAGACTACACTCAGCATTTGGCCCACCCACCTTCTATGAGCATTCTTCCCTACAAAGGAAACAGCAACAATCTACCATCTTGGAAGCAGAGAGCAGATTTCCCCAGACAGCTAAACCTACCAAAGCCAGCCTCCAGAACTGTTAGAAATAAATTTCTGTTCTTTATAAATTACTGGGGCTGAGGTATTTTGTGATCATAGCACACAAATGAACTAAGATAAATATTTAGTAACCCAATAAAATAACCTTAATACAATTTTAAGTGAAATGATAAAAATTGTTGACACTCATTGAGTGCTATGGGTCAGACATTTTTCTGGACCTTCACTTGTATTAATTCCTTTAATTCTCATTACAACCCTTTGAGGTAGATACTATTATCTTCATTTTATAAGTGAGGAAATTGGGGCACAAAGTATTTAAGTAACTTGCCTAGTCCTCGGTAGCTGGGAAGTGGAGCCCTGACTCATGCCAGATGATCTAACTACAACACTCATATTCTTTAACACTGTGCTGTCCTGTCTAGATTCAGAAAGTATACACAGTATAAGCTTAATTGTGTCTGTGTAAGAAAAATATATCTTAATTCTCAAAGTAAATAGTTGTTATATCCACATGGTGAGATTATGGATGATTTTTAATGTCCTAACACTTTTTGCATTTTCATGATGTTCTTCTATGACAATGTTTAGTCTTATAATCACACAACACTTCATAGTTAGAATGCAGCAATCAATCCATTTGATCCATTCTATAATACTATCCCAATAGGATATCTGCCTCCCCAGTACACCACAGAATTCTACTCTTGGATTAACCTGTAAAAGAACTATTATGGCATGGTGGTTCTTAAACTTCTTTGAGTTGCGAACTTCTTAAGAATCTGGTAGAAGCTGGGTATCTTCTTCTCTACCATATGCACATGTATCTACAATTTTAAGAGATTCACATATTCCCAGTTGACAGTTGTAGACCAAAGGTCGGTGTCCTCAGATTAAAAATGAACCAGATAAGATGGTCTACCTATCCAGCAGCTTCAACCACCTAGACCACTGCAGACACCAGGGAAGAAAGCACCACCCATGTTTCCCTTCCCCACTATGGCATCATGGAGCTGGTTGACCCTTACTAATGTCCCTAGTCATAGTCTCTACTTGTGGGTATCTGAGTACTGGAGAAACCAAAGCATTAGAAATTTAAGTCTATAAATATAAAAATTGTGGCCACGGCGGTGGGACCACAGTCATATATGTCATGATGACCATTCTGAAAAGGAAAAGTGGGTGGCAGCACAAATGAGGGGCCAAAGGAAATGGGCACATTGGCAAGGCTGTTTAGATTCTCACTGCCCTATAGCAGGTGGATGGAAGGAAGACAAAGAAGGTAAAAAAAAAAAAAAAGACAAACAGAAAGATAAACTACTTTATTCCCCCTCCCCCATATATCCTTGCTGAGAGACAAAGCTTTATCTTTAGTAACTAGAAAAATCTAAAATCCAAAAACGAAAACACAAAGGACAGTCACCCTCTTGGTAAAAATGGGTTTTATTGTAAATTTAAGTGAAGGTACAAGTCATCTTCTGATAAACTGGGGAAAGTATTAGGGAGAAGAAAAGTACAGAAATCTGAGGGTTGTGTAGTACATGAATCCAATGTTGGAGAAAACTTGGAAGAAAAATTGCCTGGTTTTCCACTTGGTACAGCTCCAAATACAGGATGCAATGGAAAGTGCTTCATGCACTGCCTACTTGTGTATTAGGCAGAAACATATTTCTGAGGACACAGACGAGATGTTACAAAATTCATGCACTACTACAGATCATTTACTTTATTTCTTGGGATTCCCCATAGGTTCTCATCCAAAGCATATATTTCAACAAGCTCAGTTGCCTGGCTTCCTAATCTACAGAAATTTAGAATGAGAGGAGGCTTTTAAGTGGGCCCATTAACAGCAACTTGAATTACAGCTAAGAGGAAAAAGAACTTAAAAAAAGATATTAGCAAATTCATAAAACTTGGCAGTGTGGACCACGTGACTGGGAACAGAGCTCTCCCCGAATCTTCATCATGATGGAGTTTCACAGCTCAGGGTACAACCATTTATATTCATTGCAGTCACCATCCATCATGAAGTATGAAATGGTACTTAGCAAGGATAGGGAATACAGAATGTATTCTAAGATTCATTTGCTTGTTTGTTTTTAACCAGAATAACTAAAATAAAATTTAAAAATTGCCCTTTAAAAGGTAGCCTTCAACTATTTGGAAATTTATCTGGAATACTGTCTTCCCTTACAAAGATGGAAAGTAAATGAGGTATTACAGTATTATTTTGGAAGATTTCACAGATCAAATGTCAAACTGAAATATTCTACCTGTGGGGGTGTGATATACTAATCAATATGCATGCTATAAATGAGATGTGATGGGAAAAGAGAGAAGGGGAAGAGGGAAGAGATTCATTTGACTCAGCTGGAAGATGTCCTTTGGATAAGGAAAGGAATGCCAAATCATTAAGGTTTTATATGGTAACATATATGGCAGAGACAGAACCAACTTTATTAGGGAGTCATCAAGTTTCCTGAGCAAGATTTTGCAAAAAATTTTGAGCCATCAGAAATTAGGTGGCACAACTCCCAACAGTAGGCCCAAATATAATTAGGCAACACGAAGAAGGAGAATGAGATCAGAGCCCTAACCAGCTTTGTGATTTTGTCCAGATTAAATACCTCTATTTAAAATGAGCATAGTAACATCTTCTTCATAAATTGTTGTGAGGATTAAATAAAGCAATGTTCACAGGGAGATGCCCAGTGCCTGGGAGCATTATTAACATTAACATTCTCTAATCCAGAAAGGCACAGGGTGTTATTTACAGAAATGCCATATTTGAAATCAGATCTAGAGATACTTATCAGGGAGTATTGAAGACAGGGAAGAAATAAAGGCAAAGAGAAGAGAAAAACGGCGAGAAACAGAAAGAATGTGCAAAGAAAAAACAACACATCACCTTAAAGCCTTCACAACAAAATTTACCCTCTCTTTATTTTCTTGTCTGATGTTATATTTTGCAGTATAGTAGCAATAACTTCTACTGCTTTATAGTGCACTCACAATAAATGGCTTCCGAGTTTGATTTACAATCTGAGCAAAGCACGGGCACTTAATCATTCCCAGCAGCTGTTTAAGGTTCTGTATATCACCGTTCAGGAGTGATTATCTGGGAACCATATTGAAAGGGCAGGAGAACTGGGGGGTGGTTATAGAGGTGAGGCTCTAGGCTCAGGGATTGGGGGTTGAAGCCTGGGCATGTGCCAGGGGGTTTCCTTCTCAGCTTTATAGTATCTTCCCTATAAAGTGGTAAAAACATGCTTGTTTGGTTTATTGAAAACTGGGGAAAGCAATTAATAGCCCATAAGAGCTTCAATACAGAAAAAGGCCTTGTCATTTGAGATGCATTCATTCAGGAAACGAGCTTTGCCCATTAGAAAATCCAACAGTGAGTGCAGCATACAGGCAACACCATGATTAATAATGCCCTTTTACATGTCATCTTTTACTGACACTGGCCTTTTAAAGAGGAAACACGGGTCGTGCTCCTGGATTGCAGCACAATTTCAGATTGAGTAATTAAAAGCGAGCTCAACATTGGCTACTTTCACGGGGACTTGCTCTGGGAAGGAGGAAGTTATTCTTAGGCCCTCAAATTTCTAGTCGTCATAGAATACTTTGTTTTACCTACAAGGTAATGAGTGATTTTTTTTAACTCCTGGGTTTTTAAGTGAAGAATTGGAAAGACACGCTGCCCATAAAAGTTTATTTTCCAGGTCCTTATGGCCTCCTATGCTGTAAACTCATCCCACCTTTATAACAATGTTGTTGGATCTGTGTGATGTCTGATATCTTCCCAAGGCAGCCACCCTGATAGTCAGGGACATGCATTTCTGTGTTATTTCTCAGCAGAGATTTCATTGCACTCTCATCCAACCATAAGAGAGACAGCATCTAACAGACAAGTTTTTAAAGGTCAGTTGCAAGGGAACATTGACAGTGGGTAGAAAGTAGCCAAGTCTTCCAGAGGTCCTCAAACTTTTAAAACAGGGGGCCAGTTCACTGTCCCTCAGACCGTTGGAGGGGTGTACTATAGTTT
>NW_007253092.1:181062-258555 GCF_000164805.1 Carlito syrichta
CCGCCCCTCCAACGGTCTGAGGAGCAATGAACTGGCCCCCTGTTTTAAAGGTTTGAGGACCCCTGTTAAGTGGAATTAGTGAGTAATGGGGCATGTCTGAGACGATTTTGTAGAGGGAGAAAGGGTTGCAAAAGAAATATTCACAGCATTGTTCACAATAGCAAGAACCTGGAATCAACCATACTGTCCACCAAAAGAGAACTGGATTTTAAAAATGTGGTACATATTCATGATGGAATACTATGCAGCCATAAAAAAGAACAAAATCATGAACTCTGCAGCAACCTGGATGGAACTAGAGTCAATAATACTGAGTGACCTCTCACAGAAACAAAGATCTGAGTATCACATGTTTTCACTCATATAGCGGACCTTGAACACCCATGTAATACTATAAGAAAAGGACTGACAGTGGTGGGAAACTATGGGGGGGGAGGGGAAGGGAGGTGGGATTAATGGTAGTCAATATCTGTCTGGGGATGGGGAGACACCCCTTATCAACAAGGGTGAACGAAACATATTTGTATACCTAACCCTTAACTGTACCCCATAATATCAAAATAAAAAATATTGATTAATAAAAAAAGAAAGAAATATTCAAATAACTGTTTAGCTGATGCACATGAACCCTGCACAGATCTGGAGGGTTGAGGAAGCAGCAATCAAGTCATGCTGTAAACTCTTCTAATTTCATTCCTCATCAATCATCAACCTGTTAGAAGACTATAACAGAGATATATTCTATTTTATGAAATCTTTCAACTGAATGAGAAATCATGTCTTGGGCATTTTAGACTCTAGGTTAGGTTGAAGTGGGAACATTGCTTTAATTACGGAAGAAAGGGAAGGACAACCTATGTGTCTGACCCCTTCCTCTCTTGTACGTCACTTCATCCTCACACATTATTACAAAATACTCTACAAAATACACATTATTATTATTACCAAATGAGAAAACAAGGGTAAAAGGAGTATATATCTTGCAAAGTTCATAGACTTAGCAACAGCAGAACTGGGAATCTGTTTGCCAACTGCAAGTCCGCATATAAAGTCTCATTTCAATGCAAGGCAAAGATGATGCCTTTATAAATCAGGCTCAGATTAGGATCCCTTTTTGTAACACATTCCAAGCAGTCACCAGTTTTCTTTCTTGGGCTAGGAGTTTAAAAATTGGTGCTGTAGATGCTTTTGATTGTCACCATTGCTACTGTCAAATAACTAGGGCAAAGATTTGGGTAAGGATGTTTTAAGTATGTGGTTTGCCAGGTTTTTGTGAGATTGGAGTAGGTGGCCACAGACTATCCCTTTTGAGCTATGAGATCTCTTCAAAATTTTTGAGACCCCAAGTGACTGGTGAGGTCTTGCTTATTGATTCTTCACTGAGAGTCCTCCTAAATGTCTGATTTAGCAGTCCCCAAATTTGGCAAACGAGTTTCAGTGATGAGTTGTGCAGCATCAGCTGAGGGGTTAGACAGGCCTGAGATCTTGCCTATATTAGCCACCTTCTAGTTGTATGGCTTTGGAGAGATTACCTAGCCTCTCTGTGCCTCAATTTCAGCATCTGTACAATATGAATATTAATACTACTTACCTAAGATCACTACCGCCTGGCATATGGTAAGTACTTAGTAAGCACTCAGTATTGTTAGATTTTGTGGTTATAATAACTCTCCTTCTCTTCAGTTCATTTTTACTCATTCTCAAACTCAAAATAATGGGAAAACTGTTCACTACCAGAGAACTTCTGGCAATGTTTCTGTGAAAAGGGCAGACAGCTAAACTTTTTTGCAGGGGCAGTCAACTTTGGTTTTTAGGAGCAGTGTTAGTTAAAAACACTTGGTGAGAAGCTTAATATCTCCCTGGTTTGCCTCTTCTCTTCTTTCCTCACCAATATTTGGCATGGACACGTTAGAAATATGTTCCCTTTCATGCCACAAGTTATTATAACTGAAGGCAATCAAACTGAATGAGGCACAGACCTCCTGCTACTTATAAAAAGCTCTTTAGCTCTTGCAGAAGCCAAAGCCAAACCTCAATCAGTGGGCTTATTTACAGTTCGAAGAGTTGTATCCCACCTACAACCTAGGGGTTTTAATCAGAAAAAAATAACCTGCTTAAAGCTCATCTCCCACTGCCAGATTGCACCACAGAGCTGTGGGGGCTTTTGCCACGTCAGCTCTTTGGAGGTTGCCACAGGTCAGCAATGACTGGTGACGTTTGAAGGAGCTGCTATTTCAGCATATCCATCAAATAAATTACAGCAAGGCGTGAGAGGACAAGGAACAGCTGAATGCCTTCCCAGAAATGAGGGTGAGTGGAAAAGCACCCGTTCCCTAAGAACAGACAGATTCTGGGTTGTTTTCTCCATTATAAAGCACATATGACAGTGTCCTTGCTTTCAGAATTGTGAGGGAAAGAAGGTCAAGTATTCTAGTAACATCCATCTTCCCCTTACTTAATGCCTGGAGGACTTGGGGGTGGGGGGGACTGCTGTGAGATGCCATTCTGGACCATGAGCTCAGAACAAGAATGCTACCTTCAGAAACTACACAAGGCCAAATGACTGTAAATGTTCAGTATGCTTTTTATAGAGTGCATGAAGGAATAGATGAGACTCGGATTTATACCACTGAAGAATTCTAAGTCTTGTCTATTGGTCAGCATCCCATCCACTTTCCTATTTGCTCAAACTGTATAAATGGGTCCCTCCCACACCTTCTTTCTTCCCACTCATGTAGGGGATTGGACAGGCGCTCGACATTGAGTCTTCTGAATCATCTCAATTTCTGGGGCACCCAACTTCTAATGCACAGGCATCGCTCTCTAAGACCCACTGGAATGCACAGGGAATGACTTCATTGTTTATACTTAGTCACCTTTTGCCTCTTGGTTGGGCGAGAGAATTGAGAGGAGAGTGAAAATAGACTAACTTGAATTTGGACCCTGGGGCTACTTTGCCACTTAGTAACACGCCAGTGATTTCGATTTTGATTTCAAGAGACTGGAAACTGAGTTAAGGGTCAGAATGATACCACAGATTAGCTTTAGTGGGAAAATATAGTCCTTACGTTCAGGCAGACTAGGGAACAGTCCCATCTCTGTTACACATTACCTATGTACAAGCATAAATTCTTGCAGGTCTACATGAGGCCTCAGAAACATGAAACATTTGGCACAAAAGCATCTAACAAAGTGGAATTATTGATGCTGATGCTAGGCTGTTTCTTGGTGGTCTCTATCAAGAGGCCTCAAAGTGGGTCCCAGCTCCTCTAAGGGTTTTGGGAATGTGGAGATCATTGGGGTTGTCAATGCCTGGGAGAGGGTATGCTAAACATTACACAGTGCTCAATACGGTCCTACCTGGTAAGAGCAAGCAGCTCTCCCTGCCAATTGTATTCCTTTTCAGAAGCTCTAACCCAGACCTCAGATCGCCTCCGCTGTGACTCATGGCACGCGTGCGTACTCTCATCCTCCACCAAGAAACCTGCTTACAGTCTTTCAGAACTCTACAGATATTTTGAAACGTCTAACCACTTGGGGGCCGAGAGATTGGCTCCAGATGTCTCTGGGATGAGTTTGGAATGAGAAGCCCTGAGTCTGAGTCAAGTTTTCCCATTGATGAGTCATATTGCTCCTTGACTAGAAAGTTTCTCCTCCTCCTGAAACTCTTTTTTGTCATCAGTAACTTAGTGATACTGAAACTCCCAAATGGTTATGAGCATTACATAAAAAGATGGACATTAAAATGCTTGGGAACCATACGGTAATAAGCAGCAGTATAACTATAAGGTAATAAGCCACATTGAAGCCTGAGGCAAAAGGAAAATCAGTAATAATTATCCTGCCGTCTTTAAAAACTGGACATTTTAGAAACAGAAAGTAAAATACTGCATGTTCTCACTTATAAGTGGAAGCTAAACAATCTGTACACGTGGACATGGGGAGTGGAATTATAGACACTGGAGACACCAAAAGGTGGCAGGATGGGAGGGGAGGAGGGATGAAAATTACCTACAGAGTACAAGGTACACTATTTGGGGAATGGTTACACAAAAAGCCTGGACTTCACCACTACACAATATAGCCATTTAAGAAATCTGCACTTTACTCCCCAAATCTATTTTTTTTAAATCCAACGATAAAAGGCAAATGTAAGCATGTTTTCTTTTTAAATAAATATATTTGGATACCTTGCCCATCAAGTTTTTATGCATTGATTGTGAGTTTTACAAGTATTTTATTATAATATTTACTTTGATTATTATTATTATTATTATTATTTTGAGTTGGAGTCTCACTCTGTTGCCCAGACTGGAGTGCAGCAGCTGCTCCCGGCCACCGCAGCTTCGACCTGCTGGGCTCCAGTGATCCTTCCACCTCAACCTTCCAAGTAGCTGGAACTACAAGTGTGCGCTACCACGTCCGGCTGATTTTTTGATTTATTGTAGAGATGAGGTCTCGCTGCCCAGGCGGGTCTCGAACCTGTGGGCTCAGGCAATTCACTCACCTCAGCCTCCCAAAGGCGCGGGATTACAGGCTGAGCCACCGAGCCCGGCTTACTTTGATTATTAAGTGTATTGGTGCTCCCTTAAATTTTGTCCTACTCTTCCATCTTTGCTCAACTCTAAGTTTGAGGTCTGGGTTCAGACTCCCCAGTCTCCCATCCAATTGGTTGTGCTTCAGACCAAACTTTTTGTCTCTTGTTCTGTGTCCTGGGGAGAGAGTCTCTTGTATACTTGACCTCCATATGGTAATGCTACATACTGGAAAATAGTAATCATGTTCTTCATCAACCTCATTTTCTCTCTAGGAAATCGCCCTAACTTAACTCCTCCTTAAAGGGCCTCATGTTCCTCAAATAACAAATTTTTCAACTAGTTTTCAACACAGTTGCTGATTTCTGAACTTTTAATTGTGGGAAACAAACAATATGCTAACAAAAGATGGTTCCGTGCAATTCTGTATATTATGACTTACAATCCATGTTCAGCTGTTTTTCTCCCATCAAGGTTCTTAGGGACCAACTAATGGATATCATTTTGGTGCACTGTGGGACTTTTATTATCAGGATCCACCTTCCTCTTACATCTTGAGAATAACACAACAGGTAGATGGTCTAAGACTGAGTGACTTCTCAGAGCCTCCGAGCACAACTGAGCTATTGGAGATTTGAAGCAAAGTGTTTGGGGATTTTAGTTGTATTTTTTAATACTTTTCCATGTGGAGGGAAGTTGATACTGGCATTAAGTGCTGCTGTCCTTAGAAAGTACATCTAGTACATACTGGTTAGGATATGGAAAATGGGGAACACTCATACACTGTTGGTGGGAATGGAGAACAAGTATGGAGGTTCCTCAAAAAACTAAAAATAGAACTTCCATTTGATCCAGCAATTCTACTACTGAGTATATATCTAAAAGAAAGGAAATCAATATATTAAAAAGGCATCTGTACTCTCATGTTTACTGTAGCTCTTTTAACAGTGGCCAACAATATGGAATCAACCTAAGTTGAATAGATGAATGAATAAAGAAAATGTAGTATATATACCCAACAAAATATTATTCGGCCATGAAAAGAATAACATCTTATCATTTTCAGCAACATGGATGAAATTGGAGGCCAAGCACAGAAAGGCAAGTATCCATGTTCTTACTTATAAGCGGGAGCTAAATAAAGTAGATCTCATGAGCATAGCGAGTAGAATGGCAGTCACCAGAGGCAAGGGAAGAGGCAGTGGCTAGGAAAAGAGACCAGGGGCAGGGGCATAATGAAGGGAGAAAAAAGAATGTAAATATACCATATTTACTACCACTGAACTGTACACTTAAAATGGTAAAGATGATAAATTATATATGTATATTTTACCTCAATAAAATATTTTAAGACAAGAAAGTACATCCTGTGACCTAGGATCCTAGATATCTGCCTGATTTGTTTTCTTAAGAAACAACCACCATTTATTGAACCCCAATAGTGCTAACCTATAACCATCATCATCCCCACTTTACAGGTGAAAAACTGAGGGTAATAAGAATTTAAGCAACTCACTCGAGATCACGTGGCTGGTTAGGAGGCAGCTGGAATCTCAAGCTGGCCATCTGGCTTCAGAGTTTGTGCACTTAATCACTCTTCTGTGCTGGCCTCTGGACACCACTAAGCGTGGCAATTGGGGTTAATCTTTGCAACAGCCCCACATGCCAGGTATTTTACCCATTTCCACCTGATGAAATTGAGACTCCAGAAAGTAAAATAACTTGGCCGGCCTTAACTCTTTTTTTAACTGAGTGAAATCCAGAAAAAATAAATATGCTCTTCTATGCTCATATTCTTTCCCAGTATCTGGGCATTTGCCGCAAATCAGGCTTATGACCAGGTGTGCATCTGCAGCTCAGAAATAGACAAGAAATGGATTTATTTTTGATCATATTTTAAAGGGGCAAAATGTGGATTCTTGCCAATGCTGATATGAGTTTAGGTGGCAAAGATCAAAGGACACACCGAGCAATAGTATTGCCTTAGGTCTCCATTACATGCCAAGCTGGTGAGCTGGAATGCAAGCGCTGCTGACTCTGGGAGGGCTAGGTTCATTTTATGAATGGATATGCAAGCACTGATTTTATCTAACTGATTCCAGTTCAGCCTGGCAGAAAATATGGAAGTCAGCTCTGCTGAGGCCCAGTGTCCAGACAAGGCCAATTTATGCTTGGTAGCACAAGCACTGGCTGTGCCTCAGCTGCCACACCTAACCCAAGCACAGAGCCTGGCACCACACAGCTTTGGAAAACAGTGCTTCCCACCACTCACTGTTCCGCATTTTGTCGCTGTGTCTGGGTCTAGGTGAATGAGAGTTCCATCTTCTTAATAAATATTAATAGCCATTTTAATCTCAGTAAACCTTTCATGAGACATTCAAATAACTTTCTAGTCATCTCAGGCTCCCGGTGAGAAGGAAGCAATTGCCTGGCAAGGCTGTGTCAACCCTTCCAGGCCTTTTAGGTCCCATTTGGGGTGGGTCTGTGTGACAGGAAACAGGTTTGGGGAGAAAGCAACCAGGTGCTCAGGACCAGCGTATGGACAGGTCGAATGCATCACTCACTCCCATAATATTGTACTTCGGTCTCTGGTTCTAATTTCATCTGTGCTGTATTACTTCTGACTTGCAATATTCCATAACATTAGTCATATATTAATACTAGAAGCTAATATGTAGAGTGCTTATATTGTGCCCAACAATGAGATGCATTTCTTCAATGCACTATTTCATTTAATCCTCCCAATCACACAATTAGATAGATGTCATTATTATTCCACCTTACAAATGAGGAATCTGAGTCTCACCGAGGTTGCTTGTCCAAGGTCATATAACTGGTAAATGACATGACAGGTTCAAACTGAGATTCCTTTTTAGCTAAAAGTTGCCTACTAGTGAGATAGCCCTATCATTGCCAATTTTTGGTTTAAAGCCATAATGGCTTAGAACAGATAATATTGCACAGTTTGAAAAAATGAGATGGAAGAGGTCTCTCTCTCTCTCTCTCTCTCTCTCTCTCTCTCTCTCACATACACACAATGAGAGAAAGAGAGAGACAGCAGACAGACAGAGAGAGAGAGATTCCTTCAAAAACTTTTAAGTTCCTTTCCATCCACAGGATCAGGCTGAATGAGCCTCACACTCGTGAACAATTAGAGTTTGAAGGTATCTTGGTGATTGCATAGTTCAAGCTTCTTATTTTACACATAAGGGAATTGAGAAACAGACATAAAATAGCTTGTTTGAGGTTATCATAATCATAAACATTTAGATTATTTGCTCAGAAACTTGTTTCTTCTTCTTAACAACACATTTGGGATATACACAAACTAAATCCTAACACAAAATAAAGTGTTTTACTGTGGTGCATTTCTTCATGTGTACGTCACCACTCACCACCTCGTCTGTCTTAGCAGATGGAAGTTCTAGAACACTGACAACAGCTGAGCACAAATGAAGTCAGTATGATTATTCTCCAGAATCATCAAAATTTTCCTGTTGCAAGTTTTGAAATGTTAATGTGCCATTCTCGGGAAGACAGCTGTTCCCTGTAGTTTACACTGATATTTTGCATCCATGGTTTATATGTCTCAGAAGAAGTCATTCTGGCAGATGGGGATGAACTCTCTGTATGTCTGCACCACTGCTGGACAATAGGCTGCACAATGGGGTCTTCACTAGCACGACCATGTGTTTTCATCACTGTTCTCAGTGCTTTCGGACAAGCCCTGGTGCAAATCTCTGTACTCACCAAATATTTGTTGAGTGAATGATACAGATGGATGAAGCTAAAGACTTATAAAAAAAAAAACTGAGCCGGGCTCGGTGGCTCAGCCTGTCACCCCGCGCCTTTGGGAGGCTGAGGTGAGTGGATTGCCTGAGCCCGAGGGTTCGAGACCCTCCTGGGCAGCGAGACCTCATCTCTACAATAAATCAAAAAATCAGCCGGGCGTGGTAGCGTGCACCTGTAATTCTGGCTACTCGGAAGGTTGAGGCGGAAGGATCGCCGGAGCCCAGCAGGTCGAGGCTGCAGTGGCCGGGTGCGGCCACTGCACTCCAGTCTGGGCGACAGAGTGAGACTCCAACAAAAAAAAAAAAAAAAAAAAAAATCGGTCTTGGCCAGGTGCAGTGTCTCAAGCCTGTAATCCCAGCACTTTGGGAAGCTGAGGCTGGATAATTGTCTGAGCTCAGGTGTTTGAGACCAGCCTGGGCAACTTGGTGAGACCACGTCTCTACAATAAATCAAAAAATAAGCCAGGCGTGGTAGCATGTGCCTGTAGTCCCAGCTACTTGAAAGGCTAAGGCAGAAGGATTGCCTGAGCCCAGCAGGTTGAGACTGTGGTGGCTGCGAGTGTGCCACTGCACTCCAGCCTGGGCAACAGAGTGAGACTACAACTCAAAAAAAAAATCTGTCTCAACAGTGAAGCAGTGTAATGAGGGGCTCATCAATAATTATGTTACTATGATATATGTTAAATATATGTTATTCTATATCACTATGGAATCATAGAACAAAAATATGAAAAGGCAGCTATGGCCCAGGTGCAGCCCCAACCAAACTCCAGACTAAAAGAGTTGACATTCAAATACCTTTCCAGCATTAGATTGCTCTACCCTTACTTATCAACCAGAAAATTATCAGTGGAGGCTAAGATGTTTTACCCTGTTATCATCTTTAAGAGGAAGAGTAGGAGCATGAGGCATTGAAAAGCGACCCTAGAAATTCCTTATGATTCTGGGGGGGGGGTACTTTGATATATTTTAAGTTAAACCTGTGTCCCCCCAGAAAACAAAAATTTCAATGATATCTCTGTGAAAGCTCAAGCCATAGGTGATGCTTTGGAGACTGATTCATTCATTCAACATTTACTGGATATTGTACCATGGGCCAAAAATACAAACATAAAAAAGACACAGTTCCCTTCTCTCAAAGAACCTGCAGTCTTGGGAGGAGGAGTAAGACTACACAAAGCAAAGACACACAATTACAATAAAGTTAAGACACCTAGCTCTCAAATCAGACTAGTTGGGATCAACTCCCACTCCATACTTCACTGGCTATGAGACATTAAGTGAGTTCCATAACTTCTCAAAGCCTTGTGTCATCAAATGTAAAATGGGGGCTGTGGTAATAATACCTATCACGCAATGTTCATGGGTGGATTAAATGAGAAAATAAATATTAATTCTCAACAGAGTATGTAGCAAGTAATAAAAAATATTAGCTGTGATAACAGTGCTTCTTACACGTTTGTTGTAAATGCATTAATAGAAATATGAACAGAGGAAGGGTGCCTAAGTGAAACTAGAAGGTAAATGAAGACTACTTTCCTTAAGAACCATAACGTTGGCCAGGCTCGGTGGCTCAGTCTGTAATCCCAGCACTTTGGAAGGCTGAGGCAAGTGAATTGCCTCAGCCCATAGGTTTGAGACCCACCCGGGCAATTTGGTGAGACCTCATCTCTTCAATAAATCAAAAATTAGCCAGGCGTGGTAGCGCACAGCTGTAGTTCCGACTACTTGGAAGACTGAGGTGGAAGGAGCACCAGAACCCAGCAGGTAGAGGCTGTGGTGGCTGGAAGCATGCCACTGTACTCCAGTCTGGGTGACAGAGTGAGACTCCAACTCAAAAAATAATAATAAAAGAACCATAACGTTGGATATAAATCAGTAAGCAGATTGTGTCAGGATGATTAGAGTTGGGATAGAGGATAACTGGTCCCTCCTTTAGGTATCTAATGGGTCAAGTTCAAAAGGTTAGAGGCAAGTAAAAACCTCAACTATTTAAGGCAAGGCATATGCTCCCAACCAAGACCAGAGAACATGAAGGATGGCAGAGGATGAAGCAGAGTAGGAGATGTAGAAGGTGGATTGTAAAGGCCTTAGTTTACTTTGAAGGCCTTGTAGGTTACTAAAGAACTTTAATCAAGAGAATGATATAACTGAATTTTGGGAAAGTCACCTGGCTACAGTATAGACTAGAATGGCTCAGAGGAGATAAGATCAGAGGCGGGGATGCCAATCAGGAGGCTATTGCAGTAATGTAAGTGAAAAATTATGAGAAACCAAATTATGGTAATAGCAATGGGAGCAAAGGGAAGTGAAAAGATCTGAGAGGTTTTTAAGAAGAAGGGGTAACACTTGGCAGTTAATTGGATGTAAAGGCCAACCCAAGAAGCACTCAAGAATGACTCCCAGATTTCTGACTTGAGAGTCTCAGTGGATAAAAGGGCCGGTATAGTAGGAAAGATGATGCTTTTAGTTTGGGACATGTCAAATTTGGGGTTCCTTATAGGACTTTGCAGGGGGTCCTTATAGGACTTTCAATGTCTAGCAGGTACTTAGATTAAAAAAAAAAAAAGTCAGTCCGGCACTCAGGAGAAATAGAGGTTATTCAAGTCTTGGAGAAGATCCAAGAAATTATTTTATGTGTTGAAAACATTTGATTTAGAGCCATCTATTGAATCCATTTTTGTTATTATTGTTCATAAAGATGAGAACACCAAAGACAGAATATATGGTTCTTCTGGAAAATCAGCTTTCAATTTTATTAAAGTAAATGACCAATTTTGATGACTAGAATGATTATTTATAATGTTATGATTCAATTAGTCATCTGGTATTGCCTTTTGATTATAGCACACCTGTGGCCTTCAAGCTCTGTTGATGAGTGTGTGGAATATATATATTTTAAATAAAAGCCCATTACCTGTAAAGCCATACATCCCCAAACGTGCAGTGATGGTGCTTACAGAAAAGAAAAATCAAGTAAAGACACTATCTACATTTACCTACTCTGATCCCAATTGGCTGCAAACAGCAGAAGAATCTTCCTGCCGTAGTGGTCTCGGTTTTCCAGCACCCCAGGAAACCCGTCGATCAGAGCTCTCTTAATGCCAGGATCATCTGCCTTGAAGTTTTTGAACATGTCTAGGTTTAGCTGGCGGTACTGGAAGTACTGGGCCAGAAGTCTAAAGGCATCCGCTTGGTGAAACTTCCTGGCTCGGAGAAATCTCAGGATGAAGGCATCATCTGTACGTAAAAATCCAATGTCAGGCCTGGTGATGATCATGTCTCTGACTTGCTGAATATCTTGATGTAAAACATCTGGGTTTTCATTTAGTTCCAGACGTGCTTTCTCTATAGTCTCTGGACTGAGTCCAGCCTGTAAGTGGGTCATCTTGGCCAAATCTCCTTTCCAAGCACTTAATTTCTGATATTTTGGAAGAAGAGAGACTGGTCCCATTCACCTGATGGAATGCTGAAACCGTGGCCCATGCAACAGTGTTTTACTACCAGACTGCCACCGGAACAGGCAAATAGAAGATCTTCTTCCGCATTCAAGCCCTATGTGGTGGTGGCCATCCAAAAGAGAAGCAAAACCAAGGCCATTGCTTACTGAAAAACAAACGCACACAAGAGAAACAAAACAGAGATGATACAAAAAAAAGTCTAGGCAAATTAATTGGAGCTTAAATAGAAAAGTAGTGTATTAGGCTATGGGTCTGATTAGATTACATATCCGAAGAATACATGGCAAATTATCCTTAAAATGAGGTATTGAGCATAAGTTGATCATTGACAACTTGAATAAATAATATGCAAAGATTTGAAATATGTTTGAGAACTTTTTAGTTCCACTTACTAATTAACACAATAGTGTCTGATCAGATAAGCAATAGACTGCACTTTTATTAATTCCACTAAGAAACAGTAAGAGGAGAGGAAGATGCTTCTCTGTTGCAGCATTCTTTATGGGGCTATTCCAGGCAGAGAAATTATAGCTGCTGTACAATTTATTGCTTCCCATTAACCTCTTTTCTCAAACAGAATTATCTTTCACAGAAGTATCCCCTCTCCCACTTTTTAAAAAAAGCAGTCATTTATGTCTTAACAATAAAAAAATATCACCCTTTTCTAACCTCACAGGTGCTTGTGACTCACAGGAGTCCTCCACCAGTGTATATGGGGGATGAAGGTGGGAACAGGCTGATGGCTGGAAATTTGACCTTCAAAAATCACATTCAACAATGAGAAAGGAGGCCCATGCAGACAATTACAAATAGTGTCATTATTTGCATTTGCTGCCCTTCTGCAAGGAAAGCAAATGGCCCTGAAACTCTTGGTTGGCTATCCACTTAAACCAATATCCTTATGGGCTTTAAAAAATCATTCCACTGTACGTATGTATTTTGTTGTCCTGAGATACTGTTTTACTTATGATAATGATCATTTCTTATGATTTCTTCACCTAAATGGTATACAAAAAAACACCTATATTGCTTGCCTCTTTCTCATTTTAAGTCTAAATGCTTAAACTCTCACACATATTTGTTTGGTCTAACCGGGAAGTTCTGAAAATTAGAAAATGTACTAGGTATAAATAAAATTGGAAGCATGTATTTTTTCCTAGCTTTACTAGGTCAATGGTATCTGCAATAAGAGGCAGAATATTTACTCCCAATCTAATCATTATTAATAATGCTTTATCATACAAAAATAATTTAAGAGACAAATGATTCTTTTGCCAAATTTAGAACTAACAGTAATTTCTTAAGGGAAACAATCAACTCACACATTTCTGCCTCATATTGCCTTTTGGACATGGAGGAAACAAAGGACATTTCAAGTAACTGGTATTTATTTTCAAGATAACAGAATAATACATATAATTTTATTGATAAAATGTTAGCTTTGTAAATAACTTGTAAGAAAGTAGCATTTAGCTCTGTAATGTGTGAACAGGAAACAGAACAGTCTTGCTTCTCCCTGATTTTTAAAGACCCAAAATAGTAAAGGAAAATAGTAGCATGAACTAGTCCCAGGGTTGGGAAAAACTTCAAAACCCTTCTAGCTCAATGCCCGCCTGTTGTTAAAATTCCCTCTTTGATAGCCTCACCACACCCCTTCAGAAAGCTACCTCATCCAATGTCTCCCTCCTCCAATTCATCCCTATCTCACTGCAATCTATCTTGGACATACTGCTGAAACTGCTGGTACCAATCAATGTCAGGGACAAAGATATAATTTATTATCCATACTTAGGCACTGAAGGGTACTCATAATAATGATGCTGCAACAACAGGCATAAATTGAGATGGTTTCAAGCAAATTCAGACAGATGATCACTCTACTAGGAGGTGACATTTTTGTTGCCATAGCCAGTAGACAAATCTCAACGCCTGTTGTGTGTAACCTCTCTCAGTATTTGACACTGACTACATCATGCTTCTCAGACCACTTTCACTCATTCTCTCATTCCTTTCTGTGACTCCATGCACCCTGACTTTTTTCCCCTAGCCCTTTGTCCTGCTCCTAGTCCTTTGTCCTCTTCAATGTCAGTGTTTTCCAGGATCCTGCCCGATGATTTGGTCATCTACATTTGGACGACAGTTTGTTGCTCCCTCCTGATCTTCAGGCTATACATTTCCCTTACTGGTCTGAACATCTCCACTTACTGGTTCCACAGATGCCACAAACTCAATGTGTTCAAAACTGAATAATCATAGCTCTGCATTCTGAATTTGCTCCTCCACCTCCGTCTCTTAGTGAATGACATCATCTTCCATGCAGTTTCCCACGCTAGAAGTCTGGGAGTCAACCATTATTCCACCCTCTCTCTTATCACCCACGACCAGGCAAGAACTTCCATAGCATTTTTCAAATTTGCCCAAATCTTTCCACCCCCACTATAATCATCTCTGTTTAGACTACATCACCACTCATCTCTTTAGTCCTGCAACGTTCTCCCTACTGGTGACCTGGCTGCCAGTCAATTCTCTGCATTTCAATCTATTCTCTGTATTACAGTTAAAATATGCTCGTATCATTCTTTGATTAACATCCATCATTTGCTTCTAATTGTCTGAGGATAAAATATAAAACTATGAAACATGGTTTCCGAGACCCTTCATCATCTGGTCCCTTTCTGTCTCTCCAGATTCACCTTCTGACCATATAGCCACTTGCAGCTTCTTCTCACCTTTGTGTGCTTTGGTAAAAGCTACCCTCTCTGCCTAGAAGAACCACTGATTCACTCCTCTTTGCCCTTTAGGACTCATCTTGAAAGCCATTTTTCCCTCTGACCGTCAGAGGTTCTCATAGCCCTAACAACACCACATTTTATATGTATTGCCATTTTTCTTTTTCTCTCTTTATTTGGAATACTTTACAAGGACGGGTTGGATCTCATTCATCTGTGTATGCTCAGTACAGGCCCTTATTACATACACAGTCACATACAGTGTCTGCCGTGGTGAAGGTGCTCAGTAAATGCACAGAATAAATGTTGAAAGAAGAAATCCAAATGTTGCTTATATAAGTGAATCAGTGGTTTCCCTTTCCCTCTCTGTTTGGGTACCTACAGGACTGTTTTTCCTTGAATGAAGAGTTGTAGCTGTCATTTAATTTCCTCCCTCATTTACAAACTATTTTTTCCTTTCTGGAGAATGTTGTGGTTCAGAGTCTTGCCTTGCTAAAGCATGCCGAGTAATGTTCACAGTTTCAAGTCATGGGGCACAGTGCTTAAAGCACAGGGTATAGCAATGGCTCGCTCCCTACAGAAGATTTAAAGCTTGGAGCAAGTTACTTACCTTCAGTACAGGGAACTCAACAATGTTTCTGAGATAAATTACTATGGGTTCAAAAGGAGAGTTGAGGTTGCATTTTTCATGGTCTGCTTCCATGTATAGTTATGCCTCCAATCTATAATATCTGAAATAAATCTGCTTCAATCTATATCTTTATTCTGTGCTCAGCATACAGTAGAAACTTCTGGGAGAATACTCAAGCCATGGTCACTCGGTTTCATAACTTAGAATAAAACAGATATTTTCCATTACAGGCAAATTCCTAATACCAGAAGTCTGAATAGACTGTGACTTAAATAACAACTTCAATTGATAATATTTAAGGCACTAGAAAAGCTATATAAAGAATGTTCACCAGGATGTAGCATTTTCAATTGACTATAGTCTTTTGTGCACATAAAGGACTTGGTTCTCACTCAACTTTTCTGAATTATAAAAGGGTGCATTGAACTTGGTATCACATTAAAAGTGGAAGTGATTTTCTGTCTTGTTGGTGTTAATAATAATACCTATTATTATATTATTATTGCTGTTTATTATGTTCTAGGAACGCAAAGACTCTTTTTGATATACCTAGTATTTAATCCTTAGAACTGTATGTAATGAGTAGATTATTGTCCTCACTTTTCAAATGAAGAAACTGAGGCACAGAGAGCTTAGATGACTTGCTTAAGATTACACAGTTATTAAGACAAAAGCTGGATTCAAGCCCAAGTAGTCTTTCTCTGAACCCAAGTTCTTTACTACGATGCTACTTTGCCTCTTACGTGTAGCAGAAAGGTTTTATTATTTCCTACTTAAGATCTATGTGATCATCAGCAAGCCTCAGAACCTCACCGTCTCTCCCTAAAATTCCTTCCAGATTTATCATTCTATGGGCCTAAATATGCCAATAGATGAACAAATTTTCTTAATAGCCTAATACTGTATCTTACAGACATCCAGTTGCCATCTTATCCTCTTTTCTTCTTTGGAAGATGACTGGAGCTGTTCAAAATCCAGCTATCTAGGCCTCTTCCAGATATTACTAATTTTTGCTCTTCTTTTATATATTTCCCTTTGGCAAAAATGACAGATCAAAGACCCTGCCATTCTATTTGAAGGATTGATACTCTGTCATGTCCAGCAGAGTGCCAAGCATGATGTAAGCATTAAAATGTGCTTGATGATCAAAAAGGGCACTTTAACCCGATTCATGTGAGCCTCAAAAACCATCTCTCCTCATTGTGGTTTAGTCCTAGATGAGTCTATACTTAGAGACCATTTCAAAAACACAGAGGGTGATTCACAAGTGTTTCCTGGGGGAAGAAAGGATACTTCCTTCTGCTCTAATCCATGACCTTTTTTAAATGAACTTAGAAATTTAGATAGCGGTACTTTGGTAAGAGGGGGGAGGAAAGAAGTGTCTCCATGTTACAATATGGAAAATCATGCCATCTGTAGATTTTAGATTCATATTTCATCTCGTTTCCATTAGGAAAATACCTGTGTGTGCATTTCCTCACACAGAATTCAGTCTTAAGAAAGTACATGTACAAAAATACACCATATTCTTTATGAATCAAAGAGCCTAAAGTATAAAAATTCTTTCAGAAAGTATAATAATTCAAAAAAATTTATTTTGGTTATTTTATAATCTATTGTTCTCATTTATTTTGGTTATTTATAATCTATTATCTCATTTATTTTGTTATCATCTTCAGAAATGCACATAAAATATATCGGAAAAAATCAGAATAACAATAGCAATGCCTTATCTAAAATATGTACATATGCATGTATTATATCAAAACATTTTATAACAATTATCATTTTCTTTGTTACAATGATCCTGTAATCAGTAAAATAAAGATAATTTCATGAAAATTGCTGAAGTAAAATCAAGTGAAATAATATTGGTAAATGTGCTTGTGAAATGAAAAGATCCATTTTACATTAACTGTGATATTCTTGTTGATATCATAATTATGCTGTCTCCAGGTAAATGAGGATACTGAAACCTAGATCAGCTAAGCAACTGACTTAAAGTCAGATAATGAGGTAGTATTAAAGTTGGAAAACAAACAAATATTCAATGCACATTTGTCATGTGTCAAAGTCCTTGATGTTGTATGATTTAATTTCCACAACGGCCCTTAAAGCTAGTTTATTACTTACTAGATGAAAGTATAAATCTGAGAGATAGATGTAATTGGAAGAAGAAAGACTTGCACCCAGACCTACCTGACCTAGGTTTTGTCCATGACTCTGCCCTGCCTCTTTGAGGAAGTAACTCCTGTAACATCACTCTGGTGCTCTGACATTCACTCACTAGCAAGATAGGTACACATCCACAGTCTACCAGTTCTAAGGGAGATCATATAAGAGATGTTGCAAAATTGTTCAGATTGGGAGAGGAAATAAAATATTGTATTATGATCAGAAAGATAAAGTCTGATATTATTTGAAATATAAGAACATTAATAACTAATGAACAATATCTCAAAACATCCATGGCTTCTGGGGATTCTTGGTAATACAAAGAACAATTTTAGGTATTCATAAATTTAAATAAGTGCAAATATAAAATGAGAAACTAAACCCACATTTGTTTTGGAAGCCTCTCTTACAAGAAAAGGATGAAAAATAAATCTCAATGACAACACTTGATACATGAAAGTCTCAGCAACTACCTCATACATCTTTGAGTGTGAAATTATGTTTACACATTTTCAATATATATTGAATTAGGTTAACTCTTATAGCTCCTCACCTTTTTAGAGTGTCACTTCAGATTTTTAAACTGAATATACATTTTCACCTAGAAATGCCAAACAGACTTTTTATACTGAATAAAATAAAAATAGATGCTGCTGATACATCTAAACCAATATTGAAAATCACAGTGAGCAAAAATCTTTTTTTAAGTACAATTCTATTTGAAATATTTCCTGAAAGATGACATGCTCCCTTACTGCCAGTAGAACATACATTTAAATCTCATAAGTTGATTGATTACAACTTTTTATGGTGCTAACCAAAAAGAAGTCTTTTCCACTGATAAATTTTGAGATTGACTCCTATGACTTGTAGGACTTCTGTATGAGTACTAGCAAAGAAAGATAAGACCTGTGAGTAACAAAGTGGTCCCCAATCCATTGATTTATTTCAAATGTTAGCCAACTTGAAGATATGAACTGTCTGTACTAGAGGCAAACAGAGTAGTCTAAAAGGGAAAAGAAGAGACCTTAATTATCTGAATATGTAGTGTGACCAGAATTCAGCCCGTGGTCCACAGTTCATCTTCTGTCACCATTAGCTCAGTCCTAGCTTAGGACTAACTCTTGCCATATAAATATTCATTGTGTAGATTCCCTAGGCACCCTTTAAAACATCAACCAGGCACAGAGTCATCTGTTCCCCCCTTTGCTCCTGCTTTTAAGAAAGGTTAAAAGTAAATTGGAATATGAGTTCCATTATAGTAGTGACAGTGATAACTTCTACCAAAAATGACACCAGCTCAGAATTAGAGTAGTCAGAGAGTCAGATGAAGTGAATCTATTTGATAGAGAATTCTGTCCTGAGTTCTAGAACCATCTATAAGAGCTTTATTTTTTCCATTTGCTTTGGAACAAATAATGCAAGAAGTTGAGAAGAAAGCCAATTTGTAGGAAAAGCATGGGTTTTTTTTCCCTTCTCAATGTGTAAGGTAGAAATGTTTTTAATTGAAATATCATGTACCTTATACCGTAATGTATTTTAAATAAAGATAATCTATAGGGAAAAAATTATTGAGACACAGAAAATTAGACTAGAATGTTTTCTTATGCTATTAAACAATCCCCATAAGTAGTCACTGGCAGTTAATGCATTCATTTTTAAAACAGATTAGTTGTGCTTCCTAGGAGTATCAATAGGAAGAGAAAGAGAAAACAACAACAACAACATTTGACCCTCTGTCATCAAAAGTAAAAGATAATTATCTAGGAATAGATTCTTTCTTTTTTGAGGAAGAGGACCTGGATAAATGTAAGAAATGTAAGGCAGGATTCAGGCTCATTCAAAGTTGGCCATTAAATTTACTTTTCCCTTTTTCACTCAGCATTTTTCCCAGCATACCCATGTAACTTTTGTTCAGGATGTGATTGGGCAGACAATGGCATCAGCAGGAATCAGAGCTAAGAAAGTGAAACAGAGTGCTTAAGCGTGAGGTGGGAGGCTCAGAAAAAAAGAGGCTATTTGTATATCTTTCTCCTCAATTAGAAATACAATTTCTGAGTTCTTATTGCCTCAGAACTTGGAGTTGCTTTTCTTTTGTTTTAGTGTGAGTGCTATTATTTAATTATGAATCATTTATAAAAAAGACTTTTCTTTGCCCTAGCTTCTCAAAGGGTGTTCTGTAGATTCGCAGCAGTAGCAGCACCCAGAAACTTGTTAGGAACACATACTGTCAGGAGCAAACCAGAACTACTGGGATGGGTGACAGAATCACCAGGCAATTAGTATGCAAATTAATGTCTGAGAAGTGCTGGTCTGGAGGATTCATAATGGCCTAGAGGGATTGAGAAGTTAGGTTAATTGCCCCTGAGGCCAGAGCTCAAACTGTCAGTGGACAGCAGAGCTATATGTTCCAAGAGGAGAGTAAAATCATCCCCGATGTGTTCATCACTTATGGAGCAATGTCACTCATAACATCTTATCAGCTCACCCTGTTAATTACTCTCACACATGCTTGCACAGTCTATATATCAATAAAAAAGTGGAAGAAAGAAATGCAGAAACAGAAGCTAAAGAGAGGGAGAGCGAGAAGGAAGAGAAAAAGGAAAGAGAAAAAAACCTCACGTATTTTGTTTATTTTGTTTTATTTTGACTACCCGTCAAGAAGATTTTTACTTGCAGAGCCTGTGATTTAAAACCCCCAACTGCTATTCCCAGGTCCACACCTTCTCTCCTACTTCCTCCAAAACTATAATGAACATTGAATAAGCTATGCAAATGACACACATAAAAGTATAAAACTTTGCATAACACCTTTGAGAAATAACAGAAGCTGAATTAATGTGATGCTATTTTAAAAGGTAGAGATGGGAAAGGGGTCATCAGTGTTCTGTACTACAGTCAGGAATTGGAAATTTGGCTAAAATGGTCCTGGACACAAGAGCAGATCATCTCAAATATATATGGGGAAATTCTTACTGCTCAGAAGTCAGGAAGAGAAAAAGCTCTCAGGAAATTAGTCTACCACACAGGAAACCTCTGAATCTCCCTGATACAGAACAGTTCCATAAAGAGTCAGAGCATAAGGTTGACCTAA
This sequence comes from Carlito syrichta, assembly GCF_000164805.1. Classification (NCBI taxonomy): domain Eukaryota; kingdom Metazoa; phylum Chordata; class Mammalia; order Primates; family Tarsiidae; genus Carlito; species Carlito syrichta. The sequence goes on from NW_007253092.1 coordinate 201,479, forward strand.
CAGAGAAGATATAATAAGGGGCTGTGGGAGGTAGGAGAGATAGGAAAAAATAATGAACTTATTATCCAAATGATTGAAAGATTTTTAATGGAGCAAGAGTGTTTGACTAGTTTATTTCCACATCCATAAATAATCAAAAGAACATAAACTTCCCTTAAGCTAAGAAAAACTCAGACTGGAAATTAAGTACAATTTTCAATAGAATGACAAAAAACACTTAGGACTATGGTATGGGTTACAGACTTGTAGTAATTCACATTGTGAACCTTCTCCTGAAACGACTTTGTTCTAGTGAAATTTGTATAAAATGAGCAATAATCAAAACAAGAAATATTTTGGAGAAGGATGTAGAGGGGAAAGAAAGATCTCTATTGACAAAAGGGTATTTCTGGGCTGACTGCATGTAATCAAGCTTCATATTTTGCAAAACCATATTGTTGTGCTACCTCTTCTGTCTGAGTCACTGTGTAACAAGGGCCGTGGAGAAGATCAAAGTCAGCCTGAATCCGTTTACTAGGATTGGATGGGTTTGCTATGAGGGAGTATGTAAAGTTGTGAATAGACTTCTCAGGGATAATAAGGTACCTCTCTTTGTAAAGCCTGCAGAAGTAAACCACCAGTTCTGAAGCATTCAAGATTTTGTTTTTTGGGAAATGAAGGACCTTCCAGCTTTGTGTTCCATAATTCTGAAATGATGCACCCTTTTATGATCATGTCTACAAAAATGTATGATGACACTCTACTAGAAAATGATTTTTGTTGTTGTTTACTTTTAAATACATTATAAAAATAAGGGAGTTCTGTTATTGAATATATGAAAAAAAGCAAAATAGCCCTGAGTAGACAAGATCTAAGCGAGGAAGGCAGGATAGCGGCATTCTAAAAAAAACTAATAAGCTCAGCATAACATTTCAGTCAGGGAAAGGCACTGCTTACAGACAGATGCCTGTAAATCTCACTGAAGCAGCATTGTTTTAAAATTTCCTCAGCCCCAGGAGATTGTATTAAGCACAGAAAGGCAGCAGTTTTAGAGGCACTAGATTCCTGGCCCAAGTTTCTAGTGTGAAGCAGCTAGAATTGGCAATATATGTACACTTTAAAAAATTGTCTGAGATGAACCATTCTTTGCAGACAGATAAGGGAGTTTTAAGAATCTATTTTCTTGGGGGAATTGAAAGGTTTTGTTTACTGTAGATATTAACTATTTATGTAGATGACAAAATTTCCTTCTATAAATCCATTTCACTACATATTTTTACTAGTTTTCTTGGTTTTAGATCAAAAGTGAATAATTTTAGAGGCAGATAGAATTATGCTATGTTGACGTAATTAGTAGCTGTAAATAACTTTTGACATGATACTATTATTGCTTATTCACGAAGAGTATTAGGTATAAATTTCCTCACAACTTCTTCTAGAAGATATCTGTTTGTGACTACCTTTATATACAATGCCCCTAATGATAAGCAAGCTAGTTTAGATGAAATTTGCTTCACTGTACAATGTACAAGGGCAATTTTTAAATGAAGCTTTTTCTGTCCTCTGGCTTAAACTTTATTGTTATATGTGACCTGACATTATTCCCATTTAAATACATTCCACTTTTAATTAAGATGTTGATTTTATGAAAAACGCTTGTCAAAAAAAAACCTCAAAGCTTTGCTGTTCAGTAAAAATCAATTAAGTGAGCACCCACGAAAAGATTTTTATTTATGACAAACTCAGGTGCTTATTTTCTAGTGTTTGTTAGCTCTTATAAAACAGATGATCCTGGCTAAATCAAATAAGCGCTATGACTTGGGTTTAGACCTTCAAGTTTAAATTAATCAGATATTTGAAAGATGTTCCAACTTCCTTTCAACTGAAATAGAAAATAATAGCACTCTAAAAGCAGAGCTTCTTAGAAAACAGTTATATAAAATGTCTTTTCAATTTTTGTACTCTGGTGCCCTTTACTATAATAGGAAAATGGTGTTATCGCCTGATTACTGAGAAAGCACACAAAAATCTCGCCTTCCAAATCTGAGCCAGTCCTTGACTAGTAATGAACAAAGCCAGGCCATCTGCTCTGAATATCATTACTACTTTGGCCATTTGGGCAAAGGATCTATCTTCTCTGCTTCCAAGAGAGGGTTAAGATGGGAAAATTGAAATAAGTAGACAGCAAGAGACATTTGAACAAACAGCACTTTCAAATGAGATCCCCATTCCTTAGGCTATGATGATTGTCATCATTTTAATTTTTATTCTTGCGCAGAGTTAACCTTTGCGGCCCCTATTTTACAAAACATTTCAGTAAAAAAAGAAAGAAAGAAACTTAATTCCAGAGTTCCTGCAGTAAACGCTTAGGAAGGAAAACGGACATGTGGGTGAATATGAGTCATCAGTCACCCCCACCCTGCTTCCTGGAGATTCTCCATTGGAAAACCAGAAATACAGGTTGAGTTTACATGTCTATTTTTCTGGAACCACACTATGCCTCAGGCCATGTTAATTTCCTGAACTAAACAGCCCCTAATCTGCTGAAAGGCAGCTGGCTAACTGCTGGTGTCTGGCAAGTGCCCCATCTGTCCCCGTGCCCGGGGTCTCTCCTTCCTGCCTGCACTTTCCCTTTTCCCCGCAGCAGGCGTCCCTCTTTGTTTTCAGGGGTGTCGTTCGCCTGAACTTTCCTTCCTAAGGCTGTAAACTTGAGCTCTTTTCCTCTCCCCTGCGGAGCCGGGGCTTTGTCTCAGTGACAAGACACAGTTGTGCGACTGTAGTTACCGCGCTGGTGATGGTGGAGATGATGACGGTGATGGTGGAGATGGGGGTGCTGATGGTGTCGGGGAGCGCAGGCTGAGCGGCGCCGGAGGAGGATGGACCGCGGAGGCGGCGGCGAGCGGGGCGGGGGCGGGAGGGATGGAGTGCAGAGGGATTGCGGATGGGAGCTGTCCACATACCGAAGTGCTGAAACGCCGCAGCCATGGCATCGCCAGAGCGGGGGAAAGGCGGGGAGGCGCTGCGAAAACAGAAGGGAGAAAAAGGCAACAAATACCTTTACACGGCCGCCCAGCCTGGCTTTGGGAATGTTTCTGCAGGTGTCCTCGCTGCTGAACTGGGTGGGTGAGATCCCCTATGCTGGCAGGTTCGGGTTCAGATTTCTCTAGAAAGCTGTGAATGAGAGCTCGGGCTCCACACGGGGCTGTGATTTTGGTAGGAGGCGTGTGCGCCCGATTCTCTGTCCTTCTATACCGAGCCTGGCTTTCCCCTGGGTCCTAAGTGCCTCCGCACCGTTGCTCTCCCCCGGTTCCGTCGAGAGGTACTAATACTTATTGTAATTTTGTTAACATCTGGGACAAAAAGTACTGGAACCCTCACTCCCCACACAACCCTAAAAATAGAATATTTCAAACTGATTAATGCCAGCTCAGAAGCAGACCAATGTGTGTGTGTGTGTGTCTGTGTGTGTGTGTGTGTGTGTGTGTGTGTGTATGTGTGTGTGTATGTGTCTGTGTGTAAATTTGACAGACGAGCAAGTATCACAAATCTGTGGGAAAAAGGATGGATTACTTTATTTAAAAATAATGTTAATAAAATGAACTATTTTAAAAGCCTCAATTAAAGCTTCATTACATCAGAATACATTATACATGGATAAAATAGCTCAACAAAAAAGTAATCTAAAAAAACTAGAAGCTCATAAATATTTTCCTGATCTCAGAATAGAGGAGGTTTCTAAACACAAGAAGAATAGAAGACATTACAAAGAAAAATATCATTAACTTTGAGTGCACAAAAATACCTCTGGGTGTCAAAATATCAAAAAAATAGTAAATATACAAATTACCACTTTAAAATTGCAACAAATGGATGTTTCATACATAAAATATTTCATAAAAGAAAAACAGCCTCATAGAAAAGAGGCAGAAGGGTAAATGACAATGTGCAGAAGAAAGGGAATGCATAATAAACACATTTTTAAAAATAAACCTTACCAGTAAACAGAAATATGTAGTTTATAACAGTTTTGGCTGAGGTTTTAAATACACACATCTCATATTGTAGGGATAAAAGTGAGAAAGAGTAATGTCTCTACAAATCTATTTCACAACATGCATCAAGTGTTGTGAAGTATACATGACAATTAGATACAATAATTCCACTTCTAGTTCCTTATGCTGGGAATGTGTTCAGATATGCAGGCAAAGATTCATGCCTATGAACTTCATTTATGATTATAGAAATTATTGAGAATTATAAAAGTACTACATTTGTATATAGTCTATAATATTTACAGCCATGAAAAACATTTTGAAGACATATTTTTCATTTTGAGAAATGCTTACAAAATGATAAGCGATGGAAAGCAATATAACAAATAAAGCATTCCTCTTTTTCCTCAATTATCAAGTTGGTAAGATCATAGAATAGTATGAGATCACAGGTTTGTTTGTTTGTTTGTTTGCCAAGGTGACTTGATTTTCTTCCTTGTATTTGTCTTAAGCTTTCATGTATACTAAAAACAAAGAAAACTTATGACATAGTTTAAGGCAGTCTTTCTATTATGTATTTTACAGAGACTTTGCAGTCATCGGAATTCTTCCAACTCTGACATAGTATTATATACTTATTTACTTCCTTGTTTGCTGTCTGTGTCTTCAACAGAATGTAAGTACCATGCCTCAGATAATTTATTTGTTCATTATAGTTTTTCAAGCACTTAGAAGTGTGCCCGGAACATCATTTTTGTTTATTTATTTATTTTTATTATAAAGATGTGGGGTACAGTTCAGGATTAAGTATACAAAAGTTGATTATTCAGATACCCTTGTTGATGAGGTATAACTCCCCCTCCCCTGACAGTGTCCCACTACTGCCAATCCCTTTCTTATACTATTATAATTGTTCAAGGTCTGCTTATGAGTGAGAACATATGGTACTCTGTTCTTTGTTTCTGTGATAGATCACTGAGTATGATTGACTCCAAATCCATCCAAGTTGCTGTGAAGTCCATATATTTGTCCTTCTTTATGGCTGCATAATATTCCGTTGTGTATATGTACCATTTTTTATCCATTCCAGCTTTGATGGGCAACATGGTTGGTTCCATGTTTTTGCTATTGTGAATAGAGCTGCAACAAATATACATGTACAGGTATCCTTTTTGTAGAATGATTTGAGTTCCTCCAGGTATATTTCTAATAGAGGAATTGCTGGGTCATACGGAAGGTCAATTTCCAGTTCTTTCAGAAATCACCACACTCTTCCAAAGAGGTTGCACAAGTTTTCATGCCCTCCAGCTGTGTAGAAACATTCCTTTTTCTCTGCATCCCCACCAGCATCTGTTGTTTGTTTTATTAATGATGGCCATTCTTACTGGGGTTAGATGGTATCTCAATGTGGTTTTGATTTGCATTTCTCTGATGATGAGTGAGGCTGAGCATTTTTCATGTGTCTGTTGGCTGCCCATATATCTTCCTTTGAGATGTGTCTATTCATGTCTTTTGCCCACTTTTTAAAGGGGCTTGGAACATCATTTTTAGTTTATACATCTCCAGAATGAGAAGATCCACATATGGATATGCTGTAGAGATAAGATAACCACATAAAACCTAGAAATTCACATGTTGGAAATGCTTTTCTGGAAGAATTTTTGGAGATGGGTTTGGTGTGTTCTAGGGGTGGTGGTACAAAGGGAGCCAGGATATTTTTGGTAACCACAAGAGCAGATTGTTTACACACACTAGACCCTTCACATAGAGAGAGGGCCATGCTCCCATCACGAGCTATGAGCGGAAATGATGCATATTACTTCCAGGTTAAAGAATAAGGTCAGGTACAAGTTCTCAGTGTATTATTCTTACCTGCTGTGATAATTCCTCACTTGGTTCCTGGGTGACTTAAGTGGAACAGAGCTCTCACCGTCCTCCACATCTCCTACCCCCAGTGTGAACAAGGAAGAAGCTATTGTTATGGGAAGCATTGGGACTGCAGAGTTAATTTGCTCTTTCAGCATTGTCTAACCTATCCTGACCCAATACAAAATGCCGAAACTTCAAAATTGGTATATTAGATAATAGAAATATTCATGACACTAATATTCTATTAGTGATAAGAAAAATATTAGTGAAAATGTCTTATGATAATATATTGGGATATATGTTATGAAACCACACAGGGGGAGAACAAAATATAATCTAGTTAATTAAAATATCTTTACTTTTACAAGTTGACCTTACTCCTCACAAATTTTCTCAGCCATTAAACCTCCAACTTAGGTAGATGTCCAAAAATAGGCTGTTTAATTACAATATTATCCTAATATCTCCTTCATACATATCAAGATTTCTTTGGGTATTAAACCCATTCCTCCTGAACTCTCAACTTCAGAGCATTCCCATGTGGATAGGGCATTTACCTGTCACCAGCCAACACACAACAAGTACTCTCCTGATGTCCAAAACTAGATTACATTATTAACAAGGTCCTTTAAGACAGTACAGAAATGAGTAACTGACTAGGGAGTCCCAGGCACAAGGTCAGGCAGCATGAAAGGTGTTTGTGAACAGACCACACTTTCCCGCTTGCTATTGATAGGTTATACACAAAAGAGTACATGGAGAAGTCCTGGCAAACAAATATATAGGTAGCTGTAGTGTGAGGAGCTGAAAGGGGAATTGAGCAGTATGAAAAATGTCAGCACAATGTGAATGAAGAAAAAAATTACTGGATGGTCATTTTCGAATCTGTTCTAGGTAAAGTGGCCATGTTTATCAGAGTAGCCCCATTTTCTATGGAATGAAATTAAAAAGTATATGATCAAATTACATTCACATTTAGCTGGTTTCCCATGTAAGGCAGTTATAAGCAAGTGGTTACAAAAAGGATGATGTATTCTTTACACTATTCTGAAAAGTACATACCTCAGCCTTCTTGGAAGTACACTGGTTTTTAGCCCACTCTCTTCCCATAGAAGACTGGGAGTTGATGGGTTATTTTAATTCTCTGAGGTTCCACAGGCTTTTTTATTCCAACCTCATAATTTATTTGAAAGTTTAACTCTCTGAAGACCTTGGAAGTGCATCTTCCATCTGACTTAACCAGTTATTTATTCCAGTAACCACACCATAGGTCTTTGGAGACACAGAACTTAGATCTGCTATATTTATTTGCTTTTTCATTCCTACATCTTTCTAATATGTCTCTGTGCCTCTCTAGAGTAGTAAGCAGTAAGGATAGTTTTTTTTACCTGATCTTTTCCTTAAATCATCCTAAACCATTAAGAAGTTTCAAGTAAACATAAAGCCCACATTCTTAATCTGATGATTGACAAAAATATTTGGATTTAATGGACTTTCCCCCAAATGCTTGCTTCATTTTGTCTCTTTCTTTGAACATAAAAATATATTGACCTTTCCAACATGGCAAGATCTGGATTTCTGGAACTCTCTGTTTCTCTTTATTTCTACTTTAAAAACTAGACATCTCTTTCTTTACTCTATTGGAAAATGTAGCAAATAATAACCAAGATATACTACTGACACTTTGTTTCTTACCTACTTCCCCATAGAAATGTAAATTATTTAAGTACACATCTTTGTCATGATTAACACATAACAAGTGTGCATATTTATGGGACAAAATGTAATTATTTGTATATATATTGTGTAATGATAAAATCAGGGTAATTAACATATCTAGCACCTTAAACATTCATCATTTCCTTGTGATAAGGACATTTTAAAATCTCTCTCCTAACTATTTTGAAATATGCAACACATTATGGTGAACTTGGTCATCCTACTATGTAGCAGAATACCAGAACTCATTCCTCTTACTAACTGTAGCTTTGTTCCTGGTAATCAATCTCTCATCATATTTTCCTCCCCACTATCCTCTCCAACCTCTGGTAGCCACTATTCTACTTTCTACTTCTACAAGAACAACTTATATGTATGAGTGAGATCATGTGATATTTTCTTTCTGTGCCTGGTTTATTTCACTTAATATTATCTAGGTTCATCCATATTGCCACAAATGACAGGATTTCATTCTTTTCTATGGTTGAATATTATTCCATTGCATATACATATGCCACTTTTTAAATACATTCATTCACTGGTGAGTACTTAGAATGATTTCATATCTTGGCTATATTATCTTACTTCTAAGCTATCACAGGCAACAGTTTTACCAACATTTTTATCACTGCATAACATGGATTGTTATCTTTTCTACCTTTAATATCAGCTTCCCAACCATGAATTTCCAACCACTAAATCAACACTACCCAATTTATTTTTTTAATACAGCACTTCACTTCTAGGAGATGGTAGACTGTGCTCCAATAATAAATTAACCCAAAGCTCTTAGAAGCTTGATACAACAAAGTTTTATTTTTCATGCTGGGGGTTCAATACTAGTTGGCATGGAGATGAGACAGAAGATCTCTAGTCCACGAAGTCAAACTCAGGAAAAAGTTCTACAGTGGCAAAAGCCATCATAGTGGGAAAAATGGGTACATGAGAACTCACACTCACTCTTAGAAGTGAAATATATCATTTCTACTTATAGTCTATTGACTAACATAAGTCTTTTGGTCCTACTTAATTGCATGGAGCTGGAAAAGGTGGGAGTATTTGATGAGAAGTATAATTTCAAATGCAAGTACAAGTTTAAGCTAATTTCTGAGAGACTACAAGCTTGCGAGTCTGAAAGTAAAGATCTAATAATTTTTCATTATGCACTGATACTTCCAGAGGATTGTTTTGCAGCATCAAATAGCAGGAGGTGCCCAAGGTTGGAAATTCTTGACTTTATGGAAGAGTAAAGCAATCCAACCTATAGTGAACATCTACAATATATCAAACAAGAAAGCATAACCACTGTTATCAAAATTGTTACTTCTGTCACTTGAAAACAAAAGAGCTCAGCAATCAATATCAGCATTGTAGAGGAAAATGCAAGGAAGTTGGAGAGAGAGAACTTTGGCTCAAATATTATTAGTTGTGGGATCGCAGATGAATTGCTACAGCAGACATGTGTTTTCTGTCTGACCAATACATCTTTGAAGGAATCCTTCTTCTTTCATAATTTAATATTTCTGTTTAGATCATGTAATAGGAGGCACTTGAGACTGGTCAATCACCACTTCAGAAAATGGCAGGTAAAGAATATAGGAGAGAATGAAGCCAGGGAGAGTTTGGAGACCCATAAAAGGAGAGTACCATAGGTTTCATTACTTTCCCCAAGGTTTTGATTCTTACAACTCTTCCTTCAGTTATCGAAGCCACATGATGAAGTCCATCAAGCTATTTTGTATTAGCTTATCATGGATATTAACTTATCATGAATATCACAATAGTTCTGCTTAGTTCTACTATTTCTCTGGAATAGTTTGAAGAGATTTCACTACACAGAATATAATTTCCTTATGGGACCTACTTTTGTGGGAAAAGTCTACACTCCAGAAAATAGATTTTCTTATTACCTATCTAACCTTAGGAGGAAGAAATGAGCAGGGAGCTGTAACTGACACTGCCAATACTAGAATTCACCTAGGGGCCTTTGTATTATTTGGTGAGGATGTTGTGGACAATCATAACCCTTCCTACACAAGCCTCCTCTTTATTAGGACAGAAAGAAGCAGTTGAGTATTAGAAACAATACACCTTGCTGAGTATGATGGCTCATGTCTGTAATCTCAGCACTTTGAGAGGCTGGGACAGGAGAATCACTTCAGCTTAAGAGTTTGCGATCAGCTTGGGTGACACAGTGAGACCTCATGTCTACAAAAAGAAAAGAATATATCTGGGTGTGGTGGTACATGCCTGTAGTCCCAGCTACTTGGGAGGCTAAGGTAGGAGGATTACTTGAGTTCAGAGGTCAAGGCTACAGTGAGTTATAATCGAGCCACTGCACTCTAGCCTAAGCAAAAGAATGAGATCCTATCAAAGAAGAAAAAGTAGAATAAAAGAGAAAGAGGAAGAGAAGGAGGAGGAAGAGAAGGAATAGGAGGAGGAACAAGAAGAAGGCAAAGGAGAAGGAAGAGGCAGAGAAGGGGAGAAAATCATTCACCTTAATTCCTACAAAAATCTCTAAAAAATGCAAGTATATTCTTAGAGAAGTTATTGTGTCAAAATCGTTAAGTGATAGTCTCGTTTAGATTGCAGAATGCAGAAGTTAGATCTAAACTTTATTTACTTTATTAGATAAGAGGTTGTTATAAGCTACACAGCTTATAGTAATAGTAATAACAACAATAGCTTAGCTAAAACATTAATTTTTCATCATGTATAAACACCATAGTAAGAACTTTATAAGCACTAAGTCATTGAATCTTCATAGCAATTCCATGAGGTAGTTTTTTTATTGTCTCCTTTTTTCCAGAGAAAATGAGCCATGAAAAAGTTGAGTGACATGCCTAAATTATTTGGGCAGCTGGGATTGTAACCTATTTCTGTCTGATCCCAAGGTCAATGCACTGAACTACACTATGTGAATCCTAGAAGAAGTGCACTATTGCACTTGGACTACAAGGTGCCATATCTCAATGTCAGCTCCTGTGGTCTTGTAATCAGGTTCTATCATGGCTTCTCCAAACACTTCGCTGCTTCTATCAGCAGCTTCTTTCCCTCTTAATCTTTCTGCCTCGTGACTTCTGCTTACTTATGGTCTCTGCTAGTCAAGGCTCATGCCTACTGTCATCTTTCTCTGTGTCTTCCCTACTTTGTCTTCTGCTTATGAGATTCTTATTATATATTGCATTCAAACTTTCTTAGAGCCACAATCCGATTTGCTCATTTGGTCATTATCAGGTGAGGAGCATCCTTTCAGGTAAGATTCTTTCCTTGGCAGCACGATAGGTCTCCCACTGCTAGTTGTCTTTTGCCCAGGACCAAACCTTGTTCGAAGTAGTTGTGGTTGATCTCTAGCCAGGGGGGACAGGTTTGGATATAGAGATCAGTGGATGCCTTGAGGAGCCAGGATGGAACAAGAGAGCCTTGGATATCAAGATGTGCATGTGCATATTAAGTAAATGACCACTTACATGGGCTAAAGTATTTTAAAGACTACAAGGGCTAAAGTATTTTAAAGACTATGATAGAGAATATTCCAAACTTCTTTTGAGCTATTATATTTGCAAATAGGGGACTTTGTTGCCATTAATGAAGCAAAGGCTCAGGGAAGTTCATACATAATTTGTTTATAAAACTACTTTCTTGATATGTTAATGAAGATTTTTAATGGTCTTACTATTTTCATTTATGTTCTTTATTCATTTCATTATGAAAACATTATTTTAATGTAAAACTCATGATAAAATAACTCTTCAATACCAAATGTGAACAGTCTGTTTTTTTAAAAAATTGAGTAAGCAGAAATTGTACATCATTTTGAATTCAAAAAGAAAAAGTCTATCTAATGTAGAGGATAAACTCTAGCAAGTGGGTATTGAGCTAGGTGTGTTACTTACTATCCATGTAATTTAAAAATCCTTTTGCCCCTTCAATGATTTCAAGGATTCCATTTTATTAAATAAGAAAAATATACATTGCATATCTCTCTATATATTTAATCTCTGATGACATCCCTAACACATATAGCCAAATTTGTGTATGTTACTGACACTAGAGATCTTTGAAAGTTATGTCCAACACCTCCAAGTTATAAAATCAAAAAATTTTGAAAGTCTACTTTGAATACAGAACATATGTTTTAAAAAAATTCTCACAAAAAGAAAACAAATTTACAAGGATTTTTTTGAAATTGTAGAATAGGATTAGCCTAAACATCCCCTAGCAAATCAAGACTGGTGAATAGAAATTAAGGTTATAGTACATTTATTGCTACTTAAAGAAGTGTTCAATGGCAGAGTGTTTGCTTACTGGCTTTTTAAAATTGCTTTATTTAGTGGATGTAAAAAGTTTCATGAGAGAGAGGCCTTCTGTTTTTGCTAACCATTAAGTCTATTGTGGGATACCAGAATATGTTTCTTCAAAATAGAAAAGATTGTTGAGCTGAAGATGATTAAGAAGAAGCAGATGCAGGAAAGTTCTCTGCCCTCCCACTTTTTGCTTGAAATTAGGACATGGATTTACAAAGACTAAAGATATTTTGCCTTCTACCCAGCCCCTTCCCCCACCACCAGAAAGAACACTGAAGACAGCTTTAGGATCTACTCAGCCTGGAGATGACACCAGAGGAATCTGTATTAACAATTTTTGCTAGCTAATCTTTGTCTTCCCTCAAGTTGCCGTAGAGACTCAAGGTCGTTTTTTTTGTTTTCTGACTTGTCACTTCTCTAAAAATGTACTATTCTAGCCGGGCTCGGTGGCTCAGCCTGTAATCCTGCACTTTGGGAAGCTGAGGTGAGTGGATTGCCTGAGCCCGCGGGTTTGAGACCCGCCTGGGCAACTTAGCGAGCCCTCATCTCTACAATAAATCAAAAATGAGCCGGTTGTGGTAGCACACGCCTGTAGTTCCAGCTACTTGGAAGGCTGAGTCAGAAGGATCGCTGGAGCCCAGCAGGTTGAGGCTGCAGTGGCCGGGAGTGGTCACTGCACTCCAGTCTGGGCGACAGAGTGAGACTCCAACTCAAAAAAAAAAAGTACTGTTTTTTATTGAAGATTCCATAAAAACTGGAATTCAGAGTCATCTCTTTGAGAACTACTTATTCTCTGGATGCTTCATATAAATACATAAACACAAACATTTATATATTTGTGTGTGCATATATACACATACATATACTAACAGACGTATGTTTTTGTTTTCTCTCATTAATCTGTCTTTTGTATTAGGAGTCTGTTCCAGTGGTTAATCTATGGGGGTTATTACCAATAAAGATTTGTTGAAGGAATGAGTTTACTTAAGACCTCAGTAATTTCCTCTAATTTTGTTTTCCACACGAGACCTTGATTTTTGCCCCCATGGAATTGTGAAGAACAAATGGGGCAATATATGGAAAACACCTGGCATGCCTACTCTAACATGTATAGGAGTTGAAAGTAGTAATCAAGTAATCACACCCATCCATAGATCATCCCTAATATACTCATCCCTGGCTCTGTCCTGCATCATGAGGGCCTTCATAGACTGAGTGTGGTCACCATACACAACAAAGCTCATCCAACCTCACCCCAACCAGCTGCACAGGGATGCTTAGGAAATAGAACCCTTGGAAAAGGTCCACAATAGATCTGAATGCAGATCTGGGGGTCATTTTGGCAGGAAATTCTTGTATCTTAGTAGTTGGAATGTGGAAAGATGGCACAGATTCTGGGTATACATGTCCTTGGGCATTGTGAGCTCCTAATCTCAGGGAAGTGGGATGCCCAGAGCCAGAACAAAGGCTTCATTATCCAGGAGCAAGGTAGTGCTTGGTATATAGTATGAGAGAGAGAGAGAGAGAGGGAGAGAGAGAATATAGCTCCTGATCCAGCAAGATCTGACTGCAATCAGATTGAATAGGTCAACAGAGATAAAATTAAAAGGTATGGTTTAAAAGGAATTTATTCTATTATGGTGTGGTAGAAAGGAGAATTTGAAAGACAAATCAACATGACCACAGCCTATGCATGCATCAATGAGGTGCTGAAAGGGTAAGGAACAAGGCATCAGAGGAAGGAAAACATGACAGAAAGAACAGTAGTAGCCATACCCTCTGATTTGCTTGGGACTTTGGAATTCTCTTCTCTGAGAACACCACCCCTATATAAATTGTCCTCCCTCATTCTCCCAGTTCAATCATTGTGTTTCTTTTATGCTTTTATATATTAACTAACACTTGGATTTTTTTTTTTTCGAGTTGGAGTCTCACTCTGTTGCCCAGACTAGAGTGCAGTGGCCACTCCCGGCCACCACAGCCTTGACCTGCTGGGTTCCAGCAATCCTTCCGCCTCAGCCTTCCAAGTAGCTGGAACTACAGGTGTGCGCTACCACGCCTGGCTAATTTTTTTGATTTATTGTAGAGATGAGGTCTCGCTGCCCAGGCGGGTCTCGAACCCGCGGGCTCAGGCAATCCACTCACCTCAGCCTCCCAAAGGCACGGGATTACAGGCTGAGCTACCGAGCCCGGCAACACTTGGATCTTTAAACAAAGTGGAACTCTTCACAGACACCTATTATCTTGTGTGGCTGTATTCATTTGTTTCTTTGTTTTAATAACATAATGCTTACTGTGATAGGTGCCTGGAATGCAACAATGATTAAGACATGATCATTTGTCCCTTAATGTATAGAGTCATATGTAGGAGATGAATGTGTTAGCAAATAATTATAGTGAAGTTGATAAGTGCTGGATACAGGTGTGGAAAAAAATGCTGTAGAGCACTGAAGAGGTTGAAAAACTAAGAGTCTAGTTTAATTAGGATCTAAAAACAAACAAAAGAGCATTGCCAGAAATAGAGTCTTACTGGTGCATAAGTGCAAGGGTTTCCTGAGCAATCTTTCTAACTACACACATTTGCTGGGACTGTTTGGGATCATCATCACCCCTAGAAGAGAAGAAAGGGAGTAAACAAAGAGAAGAAAAAGGTATTCCAAGTGCATTGATCACACAGGGACTAAGAAATAGGAAGAGAAGGGAAGACATTGAAAATAGAGTGTAAACTAATGTAGGTGCATATTGATGGCAACTGGTTGGACAAAGAATGATGGCAGATTGTTTTCTAATTACCAGCTTGTACTTCGTCCTTCATTCTGTGAGCACCTTCTCTGCTGATTGTTAATGGCTTATTCCAAGTATCTTAGAAAACCACAAGAAGAATTGTTTTCTTAATGAATGTTCAGCTCTGAGTCAGAAAGTGCGAGGAATCCAGGAGTTCCCAAACAAAACCTTTCTTTGTTCCCTTTTATGTTTACATGATGAAGCTGCAGCTCTTGATTTACCATATTAGTGGCAACTTTAAAAATACCACTGCATCCTATGTCAAACAAAATGATCTTCTTATAATGTAGTCATATTGACATAAAGAAATTTAGCATGAGTAACATGATATCTAAGAGAAAATAATTTCTGAATGTGTCATAGAGTTGTATTTATTTTAGTTCAGTGGGTTGTTCTTTTGAGGGATCAATGGCATTTTTAAAGGCAAGTGCCTTTTGGAGGCTTATTTGAAAACTATAACTTTAAGCTTGTAAGAATGCCATCATTTAATCAGTTTTTATTGACTGCTCCAGTCATTGTACAAAATGAGCAATAAGCCTAGCGTGTGTGAGAGATTGAACTCAAAACTCAAAACTCAGCTTTCTCTCTTAGCTTGGTTGAATTATTCAACCTCTCGAACTAAACTTCCTTTACATTACTCCTTTGACATACTTTTGTGGACTCACAAAAAATATGAAATATTATATTAATGACCTAGATTTTTAGTTGGTTCTGGCTTTAATCTCTCAGACAAATATAACCATGCATGAAGTGGAAAGGGCTCTAGATGGGGACTCAGGATATTTGAGAAGTAAACTGCATGTGAAACATGTTGCTAATCAGTTGCCTTGAATAACTTACCGAACTCACAGTTTTCTCATTTCCTTATCTGTAAAAAGTGGGTCACAGATTTCAATGCAGCTAGGTGCCAGGCAGGTAGTACAAATGCACGAATAAGGTCAGAGGTAAGGCAGTGGTGTTGGTGGGGAGTGTGGTAGACTAAAGAGCAGTTTGCATTTTCTAAAGGCATTGAAATCAAGGTTAAAAACATAAAAGCAATCTGCAGGCCAGACCAGGCCTGAAGGTCTTCTGTTTGCAATCTCTGGGTTAGATAATATTTTCATTCCACTCTAGTTGTAATAATTTGTAGTCTTTGGGTTTTTTGGGTATTTTTGTTTTAAAGTCAAAATCTCCCAGCATCTGAGCTATTCCCCGATTGCAAATTGGGCACCTTCAAAAACTTCATTAATTCTTTGCACCACTAGAGAACCATTCCATAAATTATTTATTCCATTGCACTCTTTATGTATTACTCAATGATCACAGTCTTTAAAGCTGTCAGACTACCCTATTTGTACTTGGAGAAATAGATCGAGTCTGTAATATGAATTATAAAGACATAAGAGACTACAAGTATTAATCAAGCTAAGAAAGTAGCACCAAATTTTAAACAACTTCATCTGGAGAGAAAAGATGTAATTTTTTTGGTTTCTTTTTTTGTTTTGTTGTTGTTGTTGTTTGAGTTGGAGTCTCTGTCGCCCAGCCTGGAGAGCTGTGGCACACTCACAGGACCCCAGCGTCAACCTGCTGGTCTCCGGCGCGATCCTTCCACTTCAGCCTTCCAAGTAGCCGGATCTACAGGTGTGCTCTACCATACCTGGCTAATTTTTTTTTTCTCTTACTGTAGAGAGGAAGTCTCACCAAGTTTCCCAGGCTGGTCTCAAACCTATGGGCTCAAGCAATCCACTTGCCTCGATCTCGCAAAGTACTGGGATCACAGGCCCAGCCACTGAGCCTGGCCAAAGATGTGTTTTAAGTCCATTTTAAGCCACCCAAACTTCGAAATAACCAGTGATTTTGTGCTCCTTTGCCATGATGTATCCCCAAAATGAAGATGAATTCTTGGGACTTGAAAATCGATTGCAGTGTGATGAAAGCAAGAAATAGCAATTTTTCTGATTTGATAAAAACATCTCAAATTCGCTACATGTTAAAAGACATAAGGCACAAATAGTAATGAGTTCACTAATCAGAATTTAGTTAGAGAAAAGAGGTAGAGAACAAAGCAACAAGAGAAAAGTTTAAAGAAATTAAGTATGTCTTTGGTTAAGTGATTCATCTGGGTAGAGAAATGGCATTATCAATAACTATCAAGAAGATTAAGCTCAGGGAAATAGAGCTAATTTCAGCTGGAATAAAAAAGTACATCCAGGGAAAATAAAGCCAAAGAATATTTAATCTAAGCAGAGGGCAACAAAATGAAATAAGTTCCTCGAAACATCATTGAAAGAATGGGTCTTACAGCATCATTTAATTACCCATTGACTCATAGCACAATGCTGGGCACAACAAAGGAGCTCAGCAAATTATTCTTGATTATCGAATATCATGTGAAACATTTAAAATATTCTGTTATTTTTAAGAATTTTTAGTCAGAATAATTAGCCATTTCTAATTCTTACATATTCAGAATGACTCCCCTATCACCAAACAACTGTTATCAAGACTTTTATGTTGTGCTAACTACAAGAGCCCATGAATGGCAAAGTCTCCTTCTCTGATCAATCCACCAATAAAGTGTTAATTAATGACCTTTTTTCACACTCAGCCCTGAGACAGATTTCTTAATCACAGTGAGGAGAGTTTTCTTAAATAAATTAACTCAAAATGACAACACAGTTACAATAAATTGAAGCATGTTTTATGGGTCTTGAAACATAATGATGCCAACTTTGAAAGCTCATATTTGTTACACATATAAACAGGCAATAAACCCAAATTAGCTATGTACCTCAGTCATGATTATCATTTAATCTATTTTCAGTTGAGAAGGATGCTTAGATTAGTTACAAGAAGAGAATAAACTAAACTGATATGGGAAGTTGTTTGATTTTTTTTAATTACAGCTGTTTACGCATTATATGGAAGCTTCAAGTTGCTCTGTCTTCCAAGGCTGAAGATCATTTTTCTTATAAAATTATAGTCAGCTATATATTCCATGTTTGAGCAGGAGAAACCCAACATCGGTGATCTAAAACACCCATTAAAGATTAAAGATAGTAGAAGGACGTGTGTGTGTGTGTGTGTGTGTGTGTGTGTGTGTGTGTGTGTGTGTTAAGGTTGAGGAGTATATTTATGGCTTATTTTATTCTATTATATGTTGTTTCTGTTCATTTTAATTTTTAAATACAGCCAGGAGTACAATAAAAATTTAGATACAAGGTTTATAAAATACTAAATACCTACTTGAAAAATAAAAAACCTTTATTTTTTTAAATAATACCCTTTGATTGCATGAATATTTAACTTTCTATAAATATAAAGACACACACCCACACTACTTTTTTTCTTTCTTGTTGGTTATGTTTTCTGAAGGATTAGGTGGGCAACAAGGAAACTAACATCATCAGATAATCAGAACATGTATTTTTTTCTGCACATGAATAGGAAAAAAATGAGTTGATGGGTGAATGGCAATTCTAGCCTACCATCAGCCACTCATTATATTTGGCCATAATACCTTGGCTCTCCTGAGGTTCTGTCTCTGCACCCAGCATTCAGCTCAATGTGAAACTGCCTCTGTGTTGCTCCATGGTGTTGGGATTTCATCAATAAGCATTGAGATTCAACAGGCATAAGGGTTAACAAGCTACAGCTACAATATTTTGGCTAGAATCCCAAATAGCAATCTATTTTTACTCTATAACACATACCCATTAGGCATCTATCATGTACTAGGTACCTTTTAGACACTGGGGACTGTCAATTTTTTAAAAATCTGGATTTATTAAAGAGAGACTTTATTTGAAAGGATTATTGCAAGAAGGAAAAGGAACTGTTGCAATAGGGTGAAGATGGTTATTGCAATAGGTAACACTGAACTGTAAGTCTCTAATGGGTTATGCAAAAAGGGATTTTCTTTTACAGGAAGGTGCAAAAGGTTAGGCAGAGGCTGTTTGGAGAAATAGAATGAGATAGAATCCTAACAGGATTCAAATAGGTGTAGAGAAATAGGATGAAAGAGTGGCATGACGGGATAGTTTGTCCTAGAATGTCTTACCCAGAGGCCAGCCTGTTCTTACCTGGGGCTGTCAACAGGCTCAGATTGAGTGTGGGCCAAAGTCCTTTTGCTTGAGGGAAGGAAGATATATTCACCAAATTGGATTAAAAAGCATTTTTTCCAACAGATCAATGGGGATTGGCCAGGAACAAGCAGTTCAGCTGAGCATTTATGAGGCAAAGAGTGGAAATCTGGAAGGTCTGCCTGGCCTCCTCTTAGGTAAACAAGGGAAGGAATCTGATTCTTGTCAAAGTCATTTAGGGAAGGATAATTCTTTTTAAGCTGTTTCCCAGGACACAAAGTGTGAAGAAATTTCCCTGCTTTTGCTGTTTGCCCAGGATCACAGGAGTCAGGTAAAGTTCAACATCATCTGGACATAATAACAAAATAGATAGGTTCTCATCTGACATTCCTCCATAGGGAGAGATGCACAGGAACTGGACACATTGATGTGTCCATTAATATGGTCATTTCAGATCCTGTTATATGTTAGGAGTAAATTAGGATAATATGACAAGATGGGCAGTTATCAGTGATGAGGCTTCTCTGAGTGTGAAGATGAGGGACACTCTCTTGGAAGAGGTGACATCTCAGTTGAGAAGCAATTGATGCGCAAGAGCAATCACAGCATGCCAGCTCATCCTGAATGAGGTGGGAAAGGAGGTGGGACCCAAGCAGGTGTGGTCCAGCAGACCGGGTGAGAGGCCTGGTGAGGAGCTCAGATTCTGTTTGCTCTGCAAAGGATAGGCAGTAGCAGGAGACAAGTTAGAAGGTATCTAGGAATTCAACAGAGATATAATGACCATCTGGTCAGAGATTGTGTATTGGGTTGGTGAGAAGTGATTAAATTCAGGGTATATTTTTGGAAGCTGACAATATTTGCTAGTAAAACCTAGTTGAGGCATGAGGATTTGATAATGATAATGATAATGACAATAGCAAACCCTTCACAGAACCCACGATATGTCAGGCATCATGCTGAGTGGTTTATGTTTAAACTTCACAAAATTCTGAAGAGATAGGTACTATATTGTCCTTGCTTTACAGATAGGGCAACTGAAGCATACAAGATCATCCTCAATTTACAGGTAAGGAAACTAAGGTACAGAAAAATTGAGTAACTAATCCAAAGTCACCAAGCTAATAAGCAGTTGAGCTGGGATTTGAACCCTGGCAGACTTCAATGCTGAGTCCAAAATGGATGGTTCTTATGATTTGGGCCTGAACCACTGGGTGAAAGATAGTGCCATCTGTTGAGAGAAATAAGTCTTGGTGGGACATGAATTTGAAGGGAAGATAGTAGTTCAGGGTAAACCATGCTAATTTTCTAATGTTTATTAGACATACATGTAATAGCATTGAAAATTTAACTGGATGCATATTTGGAACTCATGAGATAGAGCCAGGACCTCCTCTTAGGGGGCTTCACACCCTGCAAGCTTGAAAATAAGGGAAAATCTTGAGTTTGTTCAAGGGAAATTACATGTATCTAGCTTAACCCTGAGAAGTAAATAAGCAACTTAATAAGCAAGAAGGTAACATAGCTTAAAACAATAGCCAAGGAAGCTAGGATAATAGGATGTTTAGTTCCCTATAAAAACTAAAGACTACAACTTAACAAATGCCTCTGGAATCCCAGGCCCACACCAAATGTATCTACTGGCACATAGACCTTGGATAAGGGGAGCTGCAGACTAAACTCTGTTGTTCTTTGCCTTAACTTTCTTTCTGAGGGGCCTGCAGGAAGTCATACCTGTGAGCCAGAGCTAACAATCTTTTCTACTGACCCACATTTTTAAACAACAACAAAAAAATTGCTTAACCAATTGCAGATCAGAAAATCTTTGCATCTACCTATGACCTTTAAGCCCTCACTTCAAGGTGTCCTGTCCTTTTAGGTCAAAGTCAATGTGTAATCTCCATACAATAATTTACAATTTTGCTGGTAACGTCTGCTTTCCTGAAATTTTACCCAAGCCTTTAAAAAAAAAAAAAAAAAGCCCTTATCTGCAAGCCATCGGGGAGGTCAACATTCAAGCATTAACTACTTATTAACTACTTGATCTTCCTTGCTTAGAGCCCTGCAAATTAACGCCTTTCTTTCTCTTGCTGCAAACTTCAATGTGGATATCTGGTCTCACTGTATCCAGTGAGCAGACTCCAGTTCAGTTTAATAACACTCAGGGGAAATTCCAATTTAAAACTATAGCTTTAAGCATCTCTAGCATATAGATGATATTTAATATCATGGGTTTAAATGAGATCACCTGGAGAGATACAGGGAAGAAAATGACAAGGTCTGCAACCCAGAATGTCAGTGGTTTAACAGCAACATTGCCAACTTTGAACCTCTATTCCAGGTTCTCTTGATTTTCACATGAGGGTATCTGTTCCCTTGATTTCTATATGGGACAGGCTGTCTCTTTGAATACAAAAAAAAAAAGAATCTTACACTCACTTACTATGACAATGACCATCTTCTCAACCTAAGGTACCTGCTTAGGGCTAGAGCCCTAGACTGCTTGAAATAACCATATTGTAATTTATTGCATGCTTTCATATCTACCATCTCATTTGACCTTCATAAACACCTCATGAGGTAAGCAGGATTCTGACCATAATAACACTTACTGATGAGGGTCTAATGCTTAGAGAGACTAGATGGGCTGCTTTAGGCTCTGATGTTAAGTATTGGAACCAGGACTCAAACCCATCTGGTGTTACCAATTATTATGCCCTTTCTGTAACACTACACCTGCTCAACACACCCAGTGTGCTTCATTATGTTTGCAACTCCCATTCATTTCATTATAAATCACAGAAATGCAAACACTTAACTTTCTCTCTCCTACAAGCCAAAAGGTTGATGCTGTTGAATCCCAAGACATCATGGATTACAAATAAGAGCTGATAAAAGAAGTTGGAAAGAAACCAAGAAGCTTTCCTTTACCTGATGAGGGAGAGTTAGCCAGTGTGGCTTCCTTATTTTGTAAATATGAATTATTAAAGCACAAAACACACATATTTTCATATGTAATTACAAAATCGTATCCAAAAGTCAACCAAAAAAAAAAATCTGTGGATTTTAAAGCCACAATTATATATTTGCATCATTACGAATAATTGAGAGTTGATATTCAAAGAAAAACATGAGAGTAAAAAATAGCAACATGTAAAACCCAGACTTCATCCACTGTGTGCTGGGAAAATGGCAGGGAGTTTTAGCAGAAATCTTAAGCAAACAATGGTAAATAGGAGGAGGCTTTCAGTACCTTTTGCTAGCAAATCAAATACTTAACCAGAACATCTCTGGGCCATTTTTTACCTGTCAAGTCTCTCTCTCTCTTTCTCTCTCCTCCTTCAGATGCTAGCAGATTCAATCACTAAAATGTTCAAATGCTAGCTGATGCAATCACTAAGACATGTATTCATCTTTCTGTCCTAAGACAGTGCATCACAGCAGGTTTAACTAACTTGCCCATAAGACCCTCTGAAATCATGGGCACCTTCCCCTCACCACCGCCAATTGCAGCTCCTTCGGCAGAAGCAATGTGTGGCCCCCGTGGCTTCTAGAGCAACAAGTGCTCTTTGCTGCAGTCACTTCAAATATCCTAGCAGGTCCCAGTAGGAAAGGGCAAGTCATCAACAAGGAGCAGGCAGGGTGAGACTGACCTCAATGCTGGTCACCCTGTCCCTGCACACTCTACCTGCAGCCTAGGAGGCAGGAAGTGGTATGCCAAGAGAAAACTAGTCCTCATATAAAATAGACTTCGGTCAGCAGAGGGAGGAAACTTAATCTCCATCTTTCCCAGCACTGAGTAAAAGACATGTTTGGAGCATGTGCTTTTCTTGTAGTGCTACAATTCTCCCATTTCAGAACAAGGAAAAAAATCCTTCTAAATTCTTATCAGATATGTTCTATTGGACTGTCAAGCAGCATCCTACAACATGCTTTAAAAATTACTGCCAAGTGGTAGAAGAAGCTGTGATTTGACACAAGAAAAGAGGGCCCCTTACCTGAAGAACGTGCACCATGGAAACTTCACTGTCTTAATGTGTTCCAGTTTCCATAACAGAATAACATAGACTTGGTGGCTTTAAAACAACAGAAATTTCTCACAGTTCTAGAGGCTGCAAAGTCCAAGATCAAGGCGCAGTGATTTGAAGTCTGGTGAGGGCCCGTTCCTGGTCCATGCATGGTTCCCTCTAGCTGGGTCCTCACATGGGAAGGGATCTGGAAGCTCTCCAGTGTCTCTTTTATAAGACCACTAGTCACATTCATGAGGCCTCCACTCTCATGATTTAATCATCTCCCAAAGACCTCACCTCATAATACTATCACATTGGGAGTAGGATTTCAATATATGAATCTGAGGAGACATATGCTCACTCTCTAGCACTCACACTCTCAAAGGCTTTGCATCTTTCTGGATTTGTATAGTGATGAGATTGTGAACAGGGGCTTCACCTAAACCCCCATCTAAACCTGAGCTATATTTTTTTTTATTCACCTCTATTTCAGTTCTGAAATAAACTTTGTTGTTCAAGGATGGTTAACCTGTTTTATTTTAGGGTTCTAAAATAGTGTTACTTAGTCAATGCGTCACAACTGCTTTCACAGCAAGATACTCAGAATAAATGACAGCATTTGTAAGCCACAGCAAGGTCAATGTTTGGGGCTGGCCGAGGGTCATCCATCTGGACAAAGGTTCCCTGGCCACGTCTGGGAAGCAGTATCCGAATATACAGCCAGTGGAAGCTCCGGCTTAGATCGCAGAGCTCAAGTCACAGGTGCTTGATTCTTTTATGATATGTGAGGATATAAGACTAGCTGTTACAAGATTATCCAGACACCACTTTAAAATGAAGATTCTAGAGTCTAACTATCCCACCCACACCTACTGAATCTAAATTTCAAGAAAACCTGAAACCCGGGAATTTGAATTGAAACAAGCTTTCTCTATCATTCTCAAGTATGCTAAGATTGCAGACGTTTGTGTTTTTGTGCCTTCATTCTCACCACCATTACGCCATTGTCACTCTCCTCTTTGACTTGCTTCCTAGGTAGAGCGATGCTTCCTTGCTTTCTTTGGGAAGCTGTCCCTTATCAAATTAGGATAATACAAAATGGAAATAAGAGAAAAGATTCAGTGCAATAAAACACAGAACTTGATCTATGAGACCATCAATATAGTTGGGCTGGACCAAGAAGAGCTACTCTTTTTTTCTCTCCTCCTTTTATAGGCAAAGACCCAAAGGCCTTGAAAATCAGACTTTCCTCCTCCACACCCACCCCAAGTCCTACCAACTGACAGCTTGACTAGAAGGTTAGATAAAGCAATGATGGAGCACTGGTGTGGGAAAGTGGAGAGGAGTGCAGAGGGAGGTATGTTATTTCTATATGTTCAGCGGCTACATATGAAAAAAAGGAGGAACAGATGTTTGCTAGCATTCCAAAGAAAAAGGTTTTGTTCCTTCCTTTGGATTGTGTGTTTGCTTTATCATCTAATAGCTTTTTTTTTTTTTTTTGAGTTGGAGTCTCACTCTGTTGCCCAGATTGGAGGGCAGTGGCCGCTCCCGGCCACTGCAGCCTCGACCTGCTGGGCTCCAGCGATCCTTCTGCCTCAGCCTTCCAAGTAGCTGGAACTACAGGTGCGTGCTACCATGCCCGGCTAATCTTTTTATTTATTGGAGAGATGAGGTCTCACCAAGTTGCCCAGGTGGGTCTCGAATCCGCGGGCTCAGGCAATCCACTCACCTCAGCCTACCAAGGCACGGGATTACAGGCTGAGCCACCGAGCCTGGCATCTAATATAAAGTTTTATTTGCAAGCAAATAGTCTTCCAGATGACCCTGCCCTTCTGGATGTTACAGACCTAGCTAAGGGTACCACTCTTAATTTAGGTGAGCAACCTCAAGCATATGACCTAATTCTCTGGCCATTAATATCTTTGCTTATTAAAGGAAGGGACTGGAATGAGTGACAAGCAAATAAGCAAAATATTGCGTATAAGTACTATGAAGGAAACCAAAAGGAACTGGAGTAGAGAGTAATAAAGACTGGTAACCGTCATCCTACCTTATTTGGGGGAGGAGGGTGGCAGGGAAGGAGGAGGCATTTACACTGAAAACAAAGAAGGAGACATTAGAAATGAAAGATCACATGTTCTGAGCACAGGCAACACGTGTGTAAAGGGCAGGATCAACGGATTCTAGAGTTACTGATGCAGCTGTGTGGTAAGAGTGAGCAAGGGAGAAAACGCAAGGTGGGGTCGCAGATCCTCCGGCGAACATTCTGCTATCGCTGGGAGAGCTGCAGCCAGGGCACCTCCTGTACTCTGGGCTGTGCCCACAGCTGCAGACCATGTAGCTTGCCATATGGGCACTGTCCTAAACATCTGCACATAACCATAAATACCCATGGAACTTCTACAAAGCTCAGTGTGCTCTGGAGAACCCAATGAGTATCAGCTCTCAAACTCTATGCTAAAAGGTGACTGCATGCATGATGCAGCACGTGCCATGCTGTTGACATCTCTTTCCTCAGAATGGAGGCAAGCAATATGCTACCTGCATCATCTTGTTCTTCTGTGACTAGATCTTTGATTTTACCCTAACATCCTTGGCTACAGTTACTGTCATGTTTAACCAAACTCCACACAGGACTACACATGATAAGCCGCCTTGCCATAATTTCCCTGCAAGGAAAATATCACTTTAGTGATTTTTCCCTGTATAGCATTGTCTTGACATTTAAGGGTTACCTTATCTGCTGTGTTTTTGGAATTTCTGCTGATATAATACCGAGGTCAGGAACTCCTCTAATGTTGCAGTTCATATATTAGTGATTGTGTCATGGTGCCATTACTGCCATAAAATAGTACCTCTGTGAATAGTGCTAGGAAGAAGCTCCTACCACCTCTCACGTCAACCCTCACCCAAAAGAAAATTTCACCCAGGAAAGATGGCTTAACTTTCCAGGTATCTAAGCAACAGCTATTGTATTTCATTTTTAAGTAATTTGCTAATGATATGCTGCAGTTTTTAAGTTGAGATGTATATTAAACCACTTTATGAGTGATTTTTGACATATGTTTTTGTTAGAATTCTGAGGTAGTAGTTGTAGAATTATTGCCTAAGCTTTTCTTAGGAATCTTTAATATGCAGTCTTTCAAATACTGGAACTTATAAATGTTTTGTACCTATTGGGCCCTGCCATTAGGGAATATGCATCACTTTCCTCCTCTGTGTTTACACTATGCGTTTGGAATGTCTAAAATGAAATCAAAGTTAGGCATTGCTTTCCTCCCAAAATATTCTGTTGTCCCGAATAAACTCTTGTGGTAACAAGAAGGTTAATTATGTAATCATTTTACTAGACAAGTAAATAGAAGCTATAATCTAAGTAATAAGAAACTCATTCATACCTTCCTTTTATGATATAATCTCAGTGGCAACTTTGAATACCAATAATGTTCTCTGTAGTTTTTAGGTGAAAGGTTTAGGTGAAAGCCATCCTGTGTCCTGGGGCAAAGAGAGCAATAAATAGCCACTGTGTCTATGCTGGAGTCTCGGGTAGGATGCCTGGGTCACAGGGGTGAGAATTGGTCCTGCTGACTTTGTACTTTGTAGAATCCTGGTGATTTTGTAGGATGCATCTGTCTCCTGTCCCTCCTTCCCCTGGGCTGCCTTTATTAGTACTTGGCTCAAGCCTGATTCAAAAAGGTCCACCTGATATGTATTTGTTCAATAATATGAAATAATATTTTTTTCTCCTCTTCTCAAAAGGTGCATGATACTGCTTTGCACTCTCTAGGATACAGAATAAAAGGTGATCTTTTAACATGTAAAATAATCAATCCTTTGGGAAGCTGAGGTGGGCTGCTTTCTTGTTGAATGCTGTTATCTTGGCTTCTTGACTACGAAGGAATGTTTATGTATTCCATCGATCAAAATTCTGCAAATCTTCTTGTTATTAAAGTCACTAAATAGAGACTTTTGCTATAAAATATATTTGCCCCCACATAATGGGGAAAAAAAGGCAAGAGTGTCTGTAAAACTCTTGAAATGTGGCCAGTGGGAGCAAAGCAGAGCAACAGGATTGACCAGGTCTGCCCTGTGAGGAGGGCCTACCCTTGCCTTTTTTTTCCCCATGCCCTTCTTTCTTCCCGTTGTCTTGCCTTTCCTTCTGTTCTTGGTTTTTTCAGTGAAAGTTATCATTACCATTATCAACATCATCACCGCCATCATTGACATGAATAACCACCAATACATATTTAATAAAATTGCAAAGCATAGCTAGTCTCCTCTGATGGAGTAACAGGATACATGAATAGCATATATATAGTTACTCATGGTAGC
The DNA here is from genome assembly GCF_000164805.1 of Carlito syrichta. Taxonomy (NCBI): domain Eukaryota; kingdom Metazoa; phylum Chordata; class Mammalia; order Primates; family Tarsiidae; genus Carlito; species Carlito syrichta. The sequence continues at coordinate 228,529 of NW_007253092.1, forward strand.
AGGAGTCAATGAATGGTACGGGAGCATATTTATTTTCTTAACTCTAGATTTAGGTTAATATGTCCATTTATAAGCAAAGCATTGATGGCTGGGCATGGTGGCTCATGCCTGTAATCCCAGCACTTTGGGAGGCCAAGGTGGAAGGATTGCTTGAGTCCAGGAATTGGTGACCAGGCTAAGCAACACAGCAAGATCTTGTCTCAAAAAAAAAAAAAAAAATCACTGGGTATGGTGGTATGTGCCTGTAGTTCCAGCTGCTTGGGAGGCTGAGGCAGAAGGATTACCTGAGCCCAGGAGGTCGAGGATGTGGTGAGCCATGATTGTGCCACCGCATTCCAGCCTGAGTGACAGAGTGAGAACCAACTCAAAAAACAACAACAAAAAACCCATAACATTGAAGCCCAACCTATATATCCTTTTTAAAATTAGTCTCTGGGTTCCTATTTTCCCATTCTCCTTCTCTTACTTGTTCACCCTTTTCTAGCTAAGTCTCCCACCCTTCATCCCTTTAACTTGCTGAAAACTGCTCAGTAAGTCCCCTGGAACATGGGTACAAATCTTACTGGTTTTGCAGCCTATGCCCTGCAATGATGCATGCAAAATCTATTTATTCCTACTTTGTGAGCAGACGGGAGCATTTCCAAAGTTAATTTAATTAAAGGACAGAGAATTGAAGGTATCGAAAATCATTTGTCCAGACTTTTTCAAGTATACTCAAATTGTATATAATTTAAGTGTTTCTGGTCTGGAGTTAAAACATATTTCAGACTTATAAAATCTTGAAAGTCAAGATTTTAAATGTGTGGCTTTGCTAAATATAGATCAAATTTGTAGGCATTAAAGGTCTGCCTGCCATCAATTTAATGGGTGACAGAACAACTAAAGATGTTTTATCAATATTTGTTTGCTGCAAAGGAAAAGTCTGTCTACTCAATTAGCACAGAGACAGAAAATGAAAGTGATGCTGCTAATGCATTTGTTGGAGTTATCCCCACAATCTGGGTTTTGTTTAAATCAAATGGTGCAGCTATAATTGATTTTAGCCCATTATAAAATGTATGTATTATGATCAATCAAAGCCTTTTTTTTTTGGTGTTGTTTCAGGGGAAAAATGATGTTGAACATCAGGGAAGTTGTTTTATTTGCACCAGAAACATCACTCAAAAACCATACAATATAAGGCCCTACAGGTCTTATTACCTATATTTCCAATTAGAAAATCAGTAACAATAATGTGCAAGTAGTTAAGTAGCTCTTGGTTTTGAAACTTGCCACTTAAATCTACTTAGGAACCCTATATGATATGAGAAGGGTCAAGTGATTTATTTGGTTTGAAATTTTCTAAAATTGTCTCCTTCACTAAAACCACCTCACAAATCTAATAAGCAAAGTGCGTAAAAACCACAATCAATAACAATGGTCAGAACAGAATTACTTGTACTGGTAATTTACTATTTGATTCCTACAAAAAGCATGTCAGTTAAAAAAAAATACATAAAAATATTGTATGATTTCAGATACCTGAGGTACCTTGAGTAGTCAAATTCATAGAAAGAAAGTAGAATGGTAGTTTTCAGGGGCTAGGGACATGGAGGAAGGGAAATTATTGTTTTATGGAAACAGAGTTTAGTTTGGAATGATAGGTTCTGGAGACAGATGTTGGTGATGGTTGCACAGCAATGTGAATGGTGAATGTACTAAATGCCACTGAACTGTACACTTAAAAATGGTTATAATGATAGATTTTGTGTTATATATTTTTACTGTATTAAAAAATAAAAGTAATATTTTGCTACTTTTCTCCCAAAACAGTGATGCAGTATATAATTTGTGTTATATTATATAAAGGAAGTTGAATCAAAAATTCCTTAGGCTAAAGACAGAACTTACCTTTCAAAAATATACATATATCTTCTCCTTGTTCAGCAGGGCCACTTCTTATAGTAAGGTCAACTTTCAGGGTTTTTCAAACAAATTATGAACATTTCAATGGCAAATCTTTCAGTTATTTTGACAAATAGTACAAATGTGCTTCCCTAGAGATTTATCTGACCTGTGCTTCTGCTCTATTGTCTTACTTTAAAAGATGCACCTTGAAACCAAACACCAAACCATTTCATGCTTGGAAAGCTATTTGCAGAATGGAAATGATTATAAGGAGAAGCTCATAAAGGAGATAGAATGGCACTTATCAATACCTTAAATTATATTATACTTTTGTTTACATGTTTATTTTCTCTCTTCTTCTCCTCTCTATACACACAAACAAGAATTTGACTTTTGTGGGCACTGAGGTTTGGTCTATAGCAGTCCCTGCTATACCCTCAGCACCTAGCATGGTTCCTGGCACATATCAGAAGATTGATAACTGTTTGCTAAATAAATAAATAAACAAACAAACAAGCTTGATGAGAAGTCTGGTAATGTGAAGGTACCAGAATTATCTCAAAAGATTGGATGTTTAATATTTGCTTCAGCAACACACTTAATTCAGTTAGGCAACCTCAAACTCTCCCTCCAACTTTCTGGAAATGAGTATCCTTGTTTATAAAAGGAAACTCAAGTTTCCTCCAGCGGAAATAGTCTGTGATCTCATCCTGTATTCCCTGTAGACCTACAATTATACTTTTAAAAGACAGTGCCATCTCATTGAAGTGAATTCCCAGAATGTTATAACCCCTCCTAAAAAAAAATCTACCAAAAGCAAAAACTTTGTAACAAAATATTATTAGATAAAGAAAATTTCAATTGTATTTCAAAGGTATTAAAAATGGTAAAATGGTCATTTTACATTAATTTACATTGATTAAAGTATGATACAATGACTTTACAGTAATAAAATTATGTGTTCAATATTACAGCTTAGAACTAAATAAAACAAAAACAAACTTAAAGTGCAGAGAATAATGAAGACACAGTTGCATGGGATACCAAAACAAAGCATTAACAGTTTATGACTGATCAAGTGGTCAGAAATAAGGACAATTTTTAAACCAGTAATAAATGTAAATTCTCTCTCTCTCTTGCTCTCTGTATCTTTCTATCTCTATCTCTTAGCTTCAAAAGATTATAAGAAAACTTCATAAAGGAGAGAGAATATACATATCTATATCTGAAATTATATATTTACTTGTTACTATATATTTTCATTCACATACACACACAATTAAACACATGCCATTGAGTCTTTCTCTACAGTATTCATTGCTATATTCCAAAACTTATTACTCACAACAGTTAGCCCAATCTGAAACGTATGCAACTTCTTTCTGTCTTTTTTATTAAATGGTTCATCTCCACTAGAATGCAAACTTTATAAATGTAGGAGTCTGATAACTATTCAATGTATTGTCTCTCCAAAGCCTATAAAACTGACTTACACTGAGTAAAAATCCAAAATAATATCAGCAAATTATGCTCAAGAGTACATTAGAGTAAATAACTGGAACTCTAGGTTCTGTAAAGGCACACTATGTAAGTCAGACTAATTCTCCTTAGAACAAATTTAAATTCTGCTCAAAAGAATTTGTAATTGACTTAAAGACAGTAGAGATTTACGGGGCCAAATTTAGAGAAGTAGAAAGTTCAGAGAGATGATCTGGAGGAAATGGCTAAGAAACTGAGAAGCTGAGCAGAGCTTGTGATAGTCTCACAAAATCAGGAGGGTAGGTATTGGATGTTAGGTCCATTAAAGGGCTAACTTGACCATCATCAAGCTTTAATTTAGGACTTAATTAGGTCAATGCCTAAGAGTCTAAGTGAACAAAATCACAAATTTTAATAGAGAAATTTAAATAAAAAGAATAAAACATTTAAGCTGATATATACAATATTAAGACATCAGTGAAAGAGTTAGCCAAATAAACACAGCTGAAGAAAGAATCGGTGAATAAGAATAAGGGAAAAAATTATTCAGAAGAAAGTGTGAAGAGACAAAAGAATAGAAAATAAAGAAGAGAAGATAAACCTAAGAGATACACTGAAAAAGTCTAACATAATTGTATTCCCAGAAAAGAGAGTGAGAAAGAATCAGAAGTGATAAAGTTAAAAGGCCCTACAACTAATTCACCAAACAAAAAAACAACATCAAGCCACAGACACAAACAAACAAACAAGCAAAACTATTAACCTAAAGCAGAATATTTGCAAAGAAAATCATTCTCAGGCTTGTCATAATAAAACTTCTGAACAGCAAAGGCCAAGATAAAATCTGAAAAACAGCCAGAGGTAAGGGAGGGGAGGGACAGAGTTTACTTTCAAAATAGCAACAATCAGTTGACTGCTGACTTTTCAATAAAAACAATGAAGACAGAATAAAATGAAATGATTTTTTTAATGGCAGAAAAAAATAACTCCCAAGCTAGAGAAAAAGATATGTATATACAGAGTGAGATAAAAATGAAAACATTTTCAGTCAAACGCAAACCAGAAGAATTCTCCACCAAACCAATTTTTAAGAATAACACTAAGAGCTGTTGTTCTTTCATTTAAAAAAAAAAAAGACACCATTGAAAAGACTTTCTTGATAAGACTTTCAAGAAAAAATGAAGGATATTTGAAAGGGTAAATATATGGATAAATCTAAGTGATTATTGAGAATGCCATGCAATAATAATGTCTTATGGGACTTTTACATATATAACTAAAATATATAATAATTACATAAAAGTTGGGAGGGTGATAAATAGGGTTTAAGGATGCTAATGTCCTGCCTTTCCTTGGAAGAGATAAAGCTACTCATTTATATTAATATATATAAGACCAAAAATGCAAGCTTAAATTTCCACACTATTTCCAAGATAACAGTAAAATGTTGTGTAACTACCAAGCTGATAATGAGTAAAATAATAAAATTTTAAAAAATCAATCAACTTAAAATAAAACAAAAGTTATGTTTTATATATGTGTATGTAAAATTAGACAGGATAAATAGATGGCAACCAATAGGTGGGTTTTTTGTTCTAGGGTATCAGTAATTATATTTAATATAAATGAACTTAAGACCACTGTGAAGTAAAAAAGATGTAAAGCTTGATTTGAAAATAAGGCAACAAAATGTTGCTTATAAAAGACAGATCTAATATATAAGGATACTTAAAAGTTGAAAGTAAAGGGATAAAAAACAATATACCATTAAAATACTAACCAAAAGGAAGCCAATATAACTGTATTAATATATGGCAAAATAGTAATTAAGGATAAATACTTTTAGAAATAAGATGTGGCATTTAATGTAAGAAAAGATTGAATATACCAGAAAGGCATAAAAATTATGATTATACACTCAGTTATATAACCTAAAATATGTACAAAGCAATTCTTGATAGGGCTGTAGACATAGGAAATAGATACACAATTGTAGGGAAACTTTTAAATCAATAAACTTTTTTTAAGAGCAGTTTTAGATTTATATGAAAGCTGAGCAAAAAGTACAGAGTTCTCTTATACCCCATCACCCCCATGTCACACACACAATACCCACTACTAACATCTTGCATTCATGTGGCACATTTGTTATAACTAATGAACCAATATGATACATTATCATTGATTAAACTGTACATAGTCTATATTAGGAATCCCTTTTTGTGTTATACATTCTATGAGCTTTCATAGTGGATATTTTAACAAATTTATCTTAGCAACTAATAAACAAGCATGCAAAATATGAGCACACAGAAGAACTAAATAATATTAAAAGCTTAACTCTATTGTCATATGTAGGGTCCTACACCCAACAACTGTAGAAACATATATTTTTAGATGTACAGGAAACACAGAAATTGAGCACACACTAAGCCATAAAACAAATCTTGACAACTTTCCAAGGATTTTTTTTATATACAGTACACTTTCTGCTCATAGGGCAATTAAGACCCAGATCAGTAACGAAAACCTTTTTATTAAACTCACACACTTGAGAATAAAAGATAGTCTTGTAAATAACTCATGGATCACAGAAGTCAAAATGAAAGTATAACAATATTTTGGGCTAAAGGATTAAAAAAAAATACAATGCACTACACTGCACTGCCCCCTACTGTCTTCATCCTCTGGTCATCTCTGTAAGAAAGCTGAAACAAGGCAAAACGTCACTATGTTCAACTTCCACTGAGAATGTTCACACTAGATGACATACATTTTTTACCACTATGTGCATGTTCAAGAATAACCACAAAAGCAAAACAAGTATTAATTTAATGGATAAAAATAAATTTTGATGAATTTGCAAATAGGGAAAGCACAGATAATGAAGAGCAACTGCATTAGAAAAGATGTTAAAATGAGTGAGTAAAGCATTCATCTAAGAAAGTAGGAGAAAAAAAGTAGTACATTAAACCCAAAAAAAGTTCAAGGAAGTAACAATGAAGGAGCAGATATTAATGAAATAAAATACAACCGTACAACAGAGATTACAACTTGATAAATGGTACCTTGAAAAGCTAAAATGTTTGATAACCACTTAGTATGACTGCTTAAAAGAGAGAAGGCTCAAATAAATAATATCAAGAATAGAAAGGATTCTGTAAGAGTTATCCTGTTGGGGGCAGGGAAGAATAGAAAAGGGAACATCACTACAGATTCTACAGACCTAAAATACAATGTAATGTAAGATGAACAATTTTATGTCAACACATTTATCAGCTTAGATGAAATGAGCAAATTTTAAAAACCCAATCCAAAATCAGCAACCAGTTAAATTAAAAACTGGGAGAATATCACAATTTAAGGAAATTGAATCTAAAAGTAAAACCTTCCTGTGAAAGTTCTACTCCTGTGATGAATAAGTAAGCTACTAACAAACTGATGTTCTCTCAAATAGCAACTCTAAACTCTTATTCTGTTTGTGTTGCTATACAAGAATACCTTAGGCTGGGCAATTTATAAAGAAAAAAGTTTTATTTGGCTCACAATTCTGATGGTTGAAAAGTTCATCTTTGGGCACCTGCATGTGGTAAGGGCCTCAGTCAGGCTGCTTCTACTCATAGTGGAAAGCAAAGGGAAGACAGTGTGTACAAGGATCACATGGAAAGAGAAGAAGTAAGAGAAAGGAGGAAGGTGCCAGGTTCTTTGTAACAACAAGCTCTCAGGAAACAAAAGAGTAAGAACTAACTCACCCCCAAAGTAGGGCATTAATCTACTCATGAGGAATCTATCCATATGACCCAAACACCTTCCATTAGGCCCCCACCTCAAACACCAGGGATCAAAATTCTTCATGAGGTTTGAAGGGTCAAATATTCAAACCATAACAGCTCTGGATAAAATAAGAAACATCTGGAAAGTGAGCAAAAGATGGTAAATTTTGGAAGGAAATGAAAACTTGGAGAAAACCATCAGCATGGGGCAAGTTTCATGTTTTTCTGACTATATCCTGAGGGTAGTCACAATAATGGTGGCAGTGACAGACAACTAAAGCCTCAGCAGAAAAATCTGCATCTTTCAGGCTGGAGAAATCATATGTGAAGGAACCTGGGCAACCAAGACCATCAAAGAGTGAGGAGGGACTCATTGAAAAAGAGATCTAGGGAAGTGAGAGCCGGCCTGCACATAAACTCTGCCCAAGCCTCTGTCTGGCTTTCGAATCATGCATTTGTAAGCCAACTTGAAGGCAGTCTCATATATGTTAATTCATTTCACTATAGTAATCACTCTACTATACATGTATCTTATAACATCATGTTGTATACCTTAAATGTGCACAATCAGATTTATTTTTTAAGAAAATCTGTTTGATCTTAGAGCTGAAGTATTCACTGGTGGCATGAAAGAATTTGCCATTTAAGTCTCACCAAATTAATTTTCGGATTAAAATAAAATTAGTCCTCTTCTGAGCAACAGGGCAGAACGCAGAGCAATAAGACAAAACCTAATATAACATTCACAATGTAAAATTTCTCCATTTAAGAGCAACAAGGAGAATGTGACCTATTGTTAAAGAATAAGACAGCAAATGACAACTCTAGAATTATCAATCTAAGGACTGTCAAGGACTCATTATCACTACGCTCAATGAGGTCAAGTTTAATATGTTCACAATGAAAGAGAGAAAATGTCAGTAGAGAAACAAAAGATATATTTCATAAGTAGAAATTATTTTAAAATAGAAATTTCACTTAGAGTGAAAAAGAGAATACCTGAAATTTAAAAATTCACGGGACAGTCAGAATGGCAGAAAAGAGAATCAGAGAACTTGAAGGTAAATGAACATAAATGATCCAATCTGAAAAATTAAAATTAAAAAGAAAAAACACACAGAAACTCAGGAACATATGAAGTTATTTTTAAAAGTCTAACATATGAATAATTGAAGTTTCAAAATGAGAAGAAAAAAATGGGGCCCGAAAAAATTTGAAGACATAATAATAAAATTTCTAAAATTTACAGCAAAATCTAAACAAGGTGTTTGAAGAAAACCATGCTTGGTCACATCATAGCTAAACTGCTAAAAACCCAAGATAGGAAGATCTTTAAAGAAATCAGAGCAAAACAATTCATTATATACAGAAAAGCAGTGATTCAAATGACTGCAGGTTTCCCATTAGAAAAAATAGAGACCACAGACAGTATGAACGTATGTTGAAAGTTCCAGGGGAAAACCAACCACTGTGAAGCCAGAAATCTATATACAATGAAAGTATAAATCTCAACCAAATAAGACTAAGAGACCTACACTACAAGAAAGTGCAGACCTGCACTACAAGAAACATTAAAGAAATTTCTTCCGGAGGAACTGGAATGATTTACAAAAGAAACTCAGATCTTAGAAATGAAGGGTATCAGAAATGACAAATATTTGCATAATATAAAAACCATTTTTTCCCTCAATTTCTTTACAATATAGTCCCATTGAAAGCAAAAATTATAACATTGTCTTGCAAGGTTTATACCATATGAAAATTACAGCATAGGCTTTCCTCCCTATGCAGATACACCAGCGCCTCTGTCTCACTTTTTCTTATTCCCCCTACCTTTCCCTTCTCCCCCTCTCCCTACTCCTTTTTCTCCCCACTCCTCCTTTCACCATTTTCCTTCAGAGGTGCTTCTCCCGGGCAGGGACAGAGTGGGTCTCACCCCTGCTAATCCTGTCTCCCCTCAGCCCCTGCCGCCCTAGGGTGATGAGTAGTCCCCTCCCACTCTGGCTCCAGTGGTGGCTGGAGGAACAGGACCAGGGTGGAGGCAGTGGCCTGGGGTCCAAGGTCATCTTGGAACTAATTCACTGACTGACCTACCTACTGGCGGTGCGTCCCACTTGAGCGCCTGCGATCCCCATCCGGATCCCCCCTCTTCTCCCTTCTTAGTCGTCGGTGTCCTGGTCCAGTTCCCGCCAAGCAGGAAGAGGTGATAGCTGGCCTCCACGATCCAGAATCACCACCATCGTAAGGCCTACCATCTCTGCTGGAGAGAAGGAAGAGGAAGCCGCAGGGAATGTATTCATCAAGCTGAGTGGTGGGCAGATTCGAAGGATAGCGTGAAGTTTCCAGGACTGTTGGAAATCCAATTCAGGGATTGCCTTTCTTGTTGGAAAAGGCAGTCTCTAAGGAAGCCCAGATATGGAAGGTGAATATGCTAAAAATGCCTAGCGATCAGAATGTTTCTCCAGCCCAAAGTAATTGTGTCTGACCAAACTCAGAAACTAATTCACCCTTTACCCTGAAACACTTGCTCTGGCTAGCAGTCTTTTGGACAAGTTTTTAGCTGTTGTAAAGCCCCCCCCCCCCGCCCCCAAATACCTGAGCTGTATTGCAATGAGCTGTTTTTGCCTAGTTGCCAAGATAGTTGAGGAAAATGAGAGAATTCCATTACTGAAGGTGTTGACAAGAGGCAGTTTCTGTGGATGTTTCTATTCTGAAATTCTGAGAATGGAGAGAATTATTCTGGATAAGTTGAATTAGAATCTCCACACAAGCACACCTTTGAAATTTCTTCACATTTTCCATGACATTACAGTGTCCATGAGGCCTCAGTTACTTTTCAATTTGCCCAAATGGAGCCTGTCTCAACATTTGGAGGTCCTTACCAAGCAAATACTTCACTGTATGGCCTGCAACCAACTTCTGCAATTCAAAGGAGCCAGGCTTGCTCTGACCATGGATAGCCTGGAAATGGAGAAACTCATTTCTGATTGGTTTTCTCTTACAATGAACTCCTTCAGTAAGCATAAATGGGTAACTCCTACTTGATCTGATGTCATGAGCTTGTGGCACATCACCCTTCTACTTTGCAGTCTTTCCTGCCTGTAAATCTCATTTTTGCCAACCATCCCCTCAAGCACACCGTGGTGACCTGTGACAAATGAGTCTTCCGATTATATTCCTTCTGTGTCCTAGGCCCAGATTTCTCAAAGGACAGCAGCAAACCAGAAGTGCCAGTCAGAGAGGCATAGCAGTCTTCTACTACCTTCTCCCTGTTGCCAATGGGTGCAGGTATACCTCTGCTAAACACCAAGGAAGGGAAATGGAAGTGATGACTTCTGTGGTCAAATCAAATGGCTCCATAGTGAAGATACTGCTTCAGAAGTTGTGGGTTCTGTGTGTGACACTGATTTATCAAGACAATGGAACATGCTTCTCCATGTCCACCTTTGCTGTTTCTGTCGTGTGGTTTCAACTAGTGTTACCTTCAAGTGCAAACTAAAGATTGACTACTCTAGGAATGAGAGCATGCAAAACCTTGAAAGATAGTTACTTTATCAGACTGATTTGAAGTGAGCCAGAAAAAAAAAACCTCTCATTGACCTCATTATTATTCAACATTGTTTAAGTACTTAAAGTTGAAAAAAAAAACATGAAAAATCCAAAAGATGCAAAAATTTTTAAACACAGATTTATTTGTAGTATTCAGTTGCATTCTTTCTTTCTGCTAAAGTATAATATCACATACCTCATGTCAAAAACTCACATTTAATGTTTTTCTAAAAAGTTCCAAAATTTATAGTTGGCAAACCTGTCCCCAGCATCCCAATCTGATTTTCCTGTTGCTTTTGCTTGCTTCTCCATTTAATACTTAATGAATTTTTTTGCATGTTGATCTATGCTCTGACTTTCACTGAATAGGAAACCCCCAAATTATTTTTTAGCAGTTTAATGAACAAATTTTACCAGTGTGATAACCATGTTTACTCAGTGACTCAAATTCCAATTAATCTGAAAAGTGTACTTTGGAATTGTCCCATGTGAATCAGAGGTGATAATAGAAAAGTTCTCACATTACTATGTTGATTTTGCGTCTATCTCACTTCAATTTCTATAGTTTAAAAACAACATTTCTGTTTTCATTTTTGTTTATCTTAAAGTGACACTTAAAAGTGGCATGTAATTAGGACAGTCTTAGATTTGTTGAAAGCATTTTGAGATTTGTATAAAAGAATTTGTGATAAAGTTAATATATCAGTGCTCACCAAAGAAGCATATATGTAACAACTAAAATTAGGCTTTTTATAATGGATCAGTTTTTACTCACTATCGGTAGGAAAGGTTATCTAGATGCTGGGACAATCCTATGATTTGAGTATATAGCATGTCATAACTGAATTCAATACCCTAGTTTTATGTTAAGCTATTAGAATTTTCTTGACACAAGTTATTCCTTTTCCCTTTCCAGTTTATCTATATTTCTCAGTGATTTCTAGATCTTGAGCTCCCTTTGCAATCTGAAAAAGGTATTGCAGTCAGAACCATGACCTGAAGATAAAGGTCTCTGATAGCAATAAAAAAAGTCCTAAAAAAAAAAGAAAGAAAATTATAACATAAAGAATGGTGAGTGGGGGTAAATAAACCTGTAAGTTTTCAAGATTTTTATTTTTTAATTTTTTAATTTTTATATTTTTTTACATGAAGTCGTACAATATTAACCCCAAGTAGGATTATATGCTGGAATATATATTCTCCCCAAAGCAACCATTAAAAAGTATTAGCAAAAAATTCAACAGCATATAATAAAGATAATATATCATGACCAATGTGACTAATTTCAGAAATGCAAGAATGGTTTAACATTTGAAAATTCATAACAATATAATAGTTTCAGAATAAGAATTTGTTATAATTTATATTTATTTATAATAATTTATAATAAACTATGAATTGGGGATTTTCTTAACCTGATAAAGTTTATTGCTATAGACTGTGTTTATTGCTATAGACTATAGTTTATTGCTATATGCCTGTATACCTAAAAAATGTATATGTTCAAACCCTGATCCCCAATGCGATGGTGTTAAGAAGTAGAGTCTTTGGTAGGTAATTGGCATGTAAAGGTAACTCTCTATGAACCAAGAAGCAACCCTCATCAGACACCATATCTGCCTGTGCCTTGACCTTGGATTTCTCAGCCTCCAGAACTGTGAGAAATACATTTCTGTTGTTTATAAGTGACCCAGTCTATGGTAATTTGTTATATCAGCCTGAATGAATGAAGACAGTTATCTACAAAAATCCTACAGCAAACATCATCATTAATATTAGAATTCTGAGATTTGTTACCCCTAACATCAGGACCAAGGCAAGAAATCCCCTACTGCCCCTCTGTTCAACACTGTACTGTTGATTTTAGCCAGCCACAATAAGAGGGGGGTGGGAGCACATAGTAAAAAAAAAAAGAAATGATAACAAAGTGTTAGTATTTTCAGATAAGATGACAATCTGAATGCATTAAAAATCTAAAAGAAATGTACGATTAATCATTAGAATTAAACGTGTGAATTTTGCAAAGTGGCTAATACAAGATGAACGCAGGCACTGAGAACACAGTTGTGAATAAGATAGACAAGGATTCCACCTTCACTGCAGTGTAAGTTTTTGTGAAGAAGCAAATATAGCTGTGTGCAGACAAATAAGAATATTCTTCATAAAATTAATTAGATAAAACTGACACAGACTGATGTAACAGAAGGTGACTTACTGGTGGGCAGCAGGCTATTGTGGAATCACAGGAAGAAGGCAGCCATTGGGAGTTCTGTGCCAAGGGCAGTCCAGACGCAGAGACCAGCCAGCACTGAAGTGCTAAGTCAGAAATGAACTTGGCCTGTTGAAGACACAGGAAGCTGAGCACAGTGAGCATGGAGGAGGGTGGAGGGTCAGAGAGAAGAAAAAGGTCTGATGCCAAAGGAGTTTGCTTTTAATCTAACGGTGGTGAGAAGTTGGGGAGTGTTTAAGCAGAAAAGAACAGTGTGATAATCTCTCCATTTTTATTTCATCTCTGCTTTCTTTTGTTTGTTGGTCTTGTTTGTTTGTTTGTTTTTTCTTTTCCTACCAGAGATGTTTTTTTCTTTATATGGTAGAAAGATACGACTATATTAAAAACAAATCCCAGTTGTATATGGAACGAGACTGCCTACGTGGCTAAATGGGACAAAGCGCATTATTGGCCAGAGAGGCGTAATCTAATTCTGTGGCTCTGCAGCTTCATGGACATGTGTCCAGGGCATGTTCCCTACCACCCCAAGTCTTGTGGCCTTTATTTTCTTAAAAAGGAGATAATGAGGATCTCAACTCTCATATAACTGAAATAAATGTTTAAAAGATATTATAAGAAAGCTTAGCATAAGGACTGGCACAGAGGAAGCACTTTCAAAAATTAGTTTTTGTATTGAAAAAACAATATACATGTCTAATACATACATAGTTGATCACTGGATAAGGGATGGCTTTCTAAGCACAATGACAATAAAAGAAATCACAGAAGAAATATGCAGAAATTCCACATATGATTCTAACAAAATTTGGTCAAATTTTCTCAGGGTAATATGTCCAGTATAAAGATTTTACAATATACAATCCTAGAGGACAACAGTACATGTTTGTAAAATGATAATAAAATTAAAGAGAGAACTAACAGGCTTCAAAAGTAAAACAAATTAAGCAAATACCACACTACTTAAAGAATTCTTAAAAAAATAAATTGAAACAAAAATTCAATACAATTTTTCAGCCATCAAAGTGGCAAAAATAAAATGCTGAAGTTGCAAAGATGAGTGTTCACCTTCTGTTGGCAGCGTGGGAGTGTGTGTATCTTTAAACAAGAGAATTGTCCTTCTCAGCATGTAGTAGTTTACTTTACAGAAATAGTCCTAGGTATGGGACCAAGATCGACGTATAAAGATATTCATCAGAGTGAAAAATTAGAAACTACTTAAATGACCACAATAGCAGATTAATTAAATACATTGTTATTTTCATTTGATGGAATATTCTGAAAGAATATTGACTAGCATGAGAAATTGCACACAACAAAATATTAAGCAAAATATAAAGATTTTTCAAAAACTAAGTACAGTATAATGCCAACTGGCAGGCTGAATGGCTAGAAGCAGAACTCTGGAGCTTACGGATATGGGAGGGCCCTTCACTTGCATTAAGAAGCAGATAGCCAGGCTCGGTGACTCAGCCTGTCATCCCGCGCCTTTGGGAGGCTGAGGTGAGTGGATTGCCTGAGCCCGCGGGTTCAAGACCCACCTGGGCAGGCGAGACCTCATCTCTACAATAAATCAAAAAATTAGCCAGGCATGGTAGCGCACGCCTGTAATTCCGGCTACTCGGAAGGCTGAGGCGGAAGGATCGCCAGAGCCCAGCAGGTCGAGGCTGCGGTGGCCGGGAGCGGCCACTGCACTCCAGTCTGGGCGACAGAGTGAGACTCCAACTCAAAAAAGAAACAAACAAACAAACAAAAAAGAAGTAGAGAAAACCCATCTGTCAGAGAACTGAGTGAAGTCTATTTGCCAGGGAAGCAGCAGAGATTCCCCTGTTTACCCTCAGCTCAAGTCCATTCCTGAGGCCCAGCAGCAGCCATCCACTGTTTCAGGAGTCACACAGCAGCCTTCGAATAAAGCATCTCTTTGTGAAGAAGAAAGATAAGGAGGGAAAGAAAGAACAAAGGGAAGAAAGGAAAGAAAGAGGGAAGGAGATAAGGAGAGGAGAGGGAGAGCCAGCAGGAAGAATGGAGAAGGAGGAAGGAAGAAAAGAGTGAAAGGGAAGAGGGCGGAGGAGGGGAGGGGAGAGGAAAAGGAGGGAAGTGGAGAGGAGGGGAGGCGGGGAGAAGTGGAGGTCAACAGTGAGGAGGAGAGAGAATGAGGAGGAATGGAAAGAGGAAAGAAGGATTAAAATGTTAGCGATAGATTCTTTCTGAACGTTTGAATTACAGGTTATTTTTGTTTCTCTTCTAGAAATATTTATAGCATAGTCTCGAATGATCTCATTCAACATCTTTATTTTATTTTATTCTTTACTAATCCAAGGAGAAGCACGTTTATTCTGGGCCCTAGTGGAGAGCACCCAATTTCATTCCCACTCGTCATCACCAATAAAATGAGGGTGGATTCTGGGCTCATGGAGGCCCTGTGGCCCCTGGCTCCCTGCTCTGTGCCTTCCTCAGCCTCAAGACAGGCAGTATGTATTGGAGGCAGACATGGCACCCACAGAGAGTGCCAGAGCTGGGCAGGTTCATAGGTCCAAAGGCAGGAAGAGCAGGGAGCTGAGGGTGCATGTCCATGAGTCCAGTCAAGCCTTCACTTGCTGTCTGCCGTGATCTTGTACTGTAGGGCACAGTGAGCAGCCTTGCCATGGGCTGCCTCCCTGGTGGTGGCAGAGCCATGACCCTGGTGGCCGGCTGGTGGACAATTCCACCAGATACTGGCAGAATCCACTCAGACTCTTTGATATTCAGGTAGCTGACATGGAAGGCCCGCTCCTCAGAGAGCTCACTGAGGACACTGCAGTAGGCAGGACCCAGAGCACCTAGGGAGCAACTGCAGAGGGACTGGATCTTCTCTTCCACTGAATTTCACAGAAAAGCCCAGGTGCAGCCTGGGTCCTGGTTCCAAAGTCTATCCAGGTAGGAACCCATACCAAGGGAGAAAAGATCACCATCAGACCCGCCTCGGCGCCATCCCAGGCATCCAGAGGGGTACCGCATGGACTGAAGCATCATTCTAGCCACCGCATTGCACTTTGTCAGTATTTTGGAAGTTAGCCAAGCTCAACAAAACACTCCACTCAGCAGGTCAAGGTGAATTCTCTGCGGTGGGCTGGCCTGGATTCCTGGGTCACTGTGTACTCTAGCAAATACCAGTCTTTCTGCACCACCAGCTCCTTGTAGGGCCCAACGGGGCTGCCCTAAGACTGTTGAAGGGAAAGGGGGTTGGTACGGACAGCGTCTCCATGGACGGGGGAGGCTACGAGTTAGGACAACAGATGGAACAGAAGCAGTAGCTGCCACAGCAGTAAAAACTAGAATGTCCTCAGGCAATGAAGAGTCTGCTGTCTTCCAGAGTCAGGTCCAGCATGCTCCCCACTTTGAGATGTTTGAGGGCCATCTCGGCTACCTTGTTTTTGGCTTTCTTCTTGCTGGGGCCCTGACAGGTGCATCTGGTATTGCCCGTGGTGACCCGGGAGGTGAAATTAGGCTGGCGGGCTTGGCCCTCAGCTTTGAGAAAGTCATACATGGGCATCTTCCCTATTCTGGTCCCGTACTCCTGCAGAAGATTGATTGGAGTCTTATCAGGGTTGACTGCCAGCATTTGCTCTGTACTCAGCAGCCCGCAGCTCCTGGTAGTGCCAGAGCCTTGCTCCTCTTCACTCATTCCCTCCTCTGTCCCTGCGGGCGCCACCATGACTGTAGCCTCCAGGTGTCTCAATACACCGCCAATGATCTAAGGCCAGGGCCAAGCCCCACGTCTTTATTTCTTAATATCTGCCAGCAAAAAGTGTGGGCCAAGATAGGAGGAACCCTGCAAGTTAGGCATTCTAAGATCAAATCAGATTGCTTCAGACCAAACCAGTGGTGAAACTCTCTTTAGTTAGACCAGTCTCTGCTTGGATGCCTCAGGTAAATGCTCAGTATAGAAGAGCTCTGCCCTCTCCCACATTTCTCCTCACACTTGGATGGGTAGAGAATCTGGCTTCTGTGATTCAAGGGCAGCAGAAAGTCCACGGCACATTTTTTAGGTTCCACATGTCTCCAAAGCCATGTGATTTTGGAGTGGGCCAATGGATTCTGTACTTTGCCTTGCTCTGGCAATCTTCATATACTGCAGCTTCAAAGATTGGACCATAGGCATGCCCCTCCATGGGCCCTCCAAACGGCCTCTGCAGGATCTCATCAAACCACTGTCTACTAGAGAAGCTGCTGCGTCATGACTCATCCCAGAGTCCTGGAGTTTTTGTCAAAGCTGGAAAGAGAATTCACTTTACCTCTCCAGACCTCAATACCCTCAACTTTAAATTAGTAACTGAAAAAGCTTGAAGAAATGACCTCTGAGGTCCCTTTCAGTTCAGTAACTTCAAGATTCTCAAAATAAAGGAGAACTTTTCTCCATGGATCTCCTTTTTTTTCCCTTCTTTTTTTTTTTAAAAGGGCGGTCTCACTCTGTTACTCAGACTAGAGTGCAGTGTTGCAATCATGGCTTACTACAGCCTGAAACTCTTGAGTTCAAGTCATCCTCCACCTCAGCTTCCCAAGTGACTGATACTACAGGCACGCACCATGACACTCAGCTTCCTTTTTTTTCCTTCCTCCTATTCTTCCCTTACAGGCACTGCCAAGAACCTCCTTAAAATGAACTCAATCACTGAGGCCAGTGGCCTGATACCTAGACCAGCTCTGCCAGAAATAGGAGTCATTCTGTGGTTTGACCTTAGTTCACTATGCTTCTCTTAGGTTTGGGAACAAAATTCCAACTAATTAAAAAATATCCCCCTTTGCCTCACTGATCATTCTCCCATGGTTATATTTCTCTTTGAGACTTCACATGAAGAATCAGTTAATTAACTAAAGACGGGATTTAAGCGTTTCTGGGTCCTCTGGTCAAACTGTTCATGAAACCATATTAATAACACATACTTATACTTTGTTCACTAATTAATTGCACTCCATTTCATCACCCAGCTGCGTGGGAGAAAGCAGACTTTGGGGGTACAGGTGTTGGCTCACTGACCTCTCGCATTCTAAGTGTGGGCTGATCCATGGAGCTAATTCCCCTGCATCAGCTCTGAGACCCAGGGAAGTGACTTAGACTCTCTTGACCACCATTTCCCCATTTGCAAAATGAATTCAGTGAACTTGATGATCTCTACAGCCCTTTCTATTTAGAAACCTGTAATCCCTCTTGTTTCTGGAAATGAAGCCCAGCTGAATCTAGGCCCTGGGGAGCTATCAGAGAGCAGAGCAGGCGCTGAGCACAGGGAGGAGAGATGGGATTTCACAAAGAGGAAAGGCTTCCCACCCAAGAACAGTGCCGCTGCTGCATTTGTAAAATTTTACTCTTGACTCCAGAGCTCTGGTTTGGGGCGGATTTCTAGGTCCCAGAGGGATGTCTGCATGAGCGGCAGACTGTCTGAGAAATACCAGCATGCCCCGCTGCAGACTGCATCTTGGAAGGAGAACTTCTCAGGGCCTGCTGCCACTGGAAATAAACCTACAACAGGCAGGTTTCACTCTGGACCCCTTGGTTTGTGAGCTGAACACACTCATCTCTAATTGCCTGCTGTCACCACGTCTATTGCCTCTCTGTGTCACTGTGAAAATATTGGTCGCATACTCTTTGTGGCTCTCATTCATCCTTTCTCTGGCTTGAGAAGTGTTCTGCCCATCTCACATGCTCTTGGCCAACATACTGTTATCTACCCTTGGACCTGGCAGTGCATTGCTTCAGGTTAGCATAAATTCAGCATAGCCAAGATGAATGGAAGGCATCTATGGCATAGACAACTTGTTACCAACAGCCTTTGCTTTCTCACCAAGTGTGGAAAGCAATCCAGGAACCTCACAAAGGATCCTAACAGCAATAGCCACTCTCCACAGATAGGACCCCAGCCTCCAGTTTCATGGGTCTGAAACCTGACAGCTCAGGGGTCCAGCTGGGCTTCTCACTATGTGCCAGATGACATATTGCTCTTGTCAACAGGGTTTCTAGAAGGGGACTTAAACACAGAAGTAAAGTCTCAAAAGATCTTGGGCCTAATGTTCTCTATCCCCAGCAACAAGAAGTGGTGTGTACGTTCTGTTTTGACTTCAGGACAGATGATGTGTCAGAAAACAGGGCATTCATATATTAACCTTCAATTCAAATCACCTGATACTTGTGAGTTCCAACATCCTTACAAATGAAGCCTCCCTTTCTTGATATATCAGCCAAAGAACAGAAATTGTGTACAGATAAACAGAAAATTCTCCTTTCCCTCCTAGTGTCTTCTTTCTAGATAATCTTGTCCTCAGAAATGTGTAATTGATTTTTTTTTAACTGAAAGGCACGTTCAGAAGCTTTAAGAAAGTACTAGGTGGAATATCTCCAATACCGAAATTTGTTTATAAGAAATTGTGTATTTATTCTCACGTGATTAAACTTTACCTTCAAAGTACTCTCTGTTTGACGCACTACAACTATCGATAAGCTTTTTCCACTGCTCAAAACAGTTTTTGAGTCATCGATTTTGATGCCTTTTATTGTCTCTGCTGTTTTGTTTCACCTCTTCCACATTGGCAAAATGTTTCACTTTGAGGACTTTTTTCATCCACAGAAACAACAAAAAAAGTTGCTTTGGGCAAGATTGGGTGAGTAGGGAGGGTGGGACATGGGGGTCATGCAGTTTTTGGTCAAAAACTGCTAAACACTCAATGGGGTCTGGGCAAGTGTGCTTGTAAATCACCCGTCATGAAATGGGCAAATGCGTTGAAAGACTCTCCAAAAATAATTAACTGAAGCTGAACATATCTCACAACAAAACTAGATGATACACTGATGACAATGGGTTCTTAGAGCATTTACCTAGCAGAGGAAGTTTGTACTACAAGGGGCCTGCCCTCCAAAAAAAATGTCATTTTTTTAGGGATCGTCTCTCATGCAGTGGTAAGTTGGGCCAAATTGAAAACAAGCAAACCATTCTACAAAACATGTCCACTTAAGTTCCATTTTATTGGGCTTTAAATGTAGTTATTTTTAGTTATTAATAATAGCTCAATACTAACTAAGTACATCTGTGATTTGAAATTCTTACCTCCTGAAACCACTCTGAAAACAAAAAAGGCGCGCAACTCCCTCGGGGCCCCTCCTATTGTGGGAGATTTTTCTGTTCTCTCAATAAATCCTGCTTTCTTAAAAACAAAACAAAACAAAAAAAACGGCATGTACTTGCAGCTCAGATGACCCATCCCCTATGGGAGTCCTTTGCAGTTTTGCCAGAGTATCACTGCAGAATCACCCTCTGGCATGGGTAGTCTCTCTGTTCATTTTAGGGCAGCCACATACCCTCAAGCAGCTATATCATTTTAGTGTTCTGCTCAATACTTACTTTTTGGCCTTTGAAACCTTTACTCCACAGTCTAAACAGCAATTGCATGTAGGACAGCCATGCCATTGAGATGCTTTCTTCACAGACTCTGTCAGGGTCTTCAGTTATGTCCGGGTCCCTAGGCTGCCATTTAAGGAGCCACCAGGTTCTTCTGTGAGCTGCAATTAGCCTGGTCATATTAAAAGTCCTCAGTCATCTTGCTCTGTTTGGGATGACAATGATTCTTCTGAAGTATCCTAGAACTGTATGTCCCATGTGGAGAAGACAGTTTACTCCTTAGAGATCTAGGGTAGAAAATCATCACCACAGCCATTCTGTCCACTCTGATTTTTTTCAAAGAACAAACTATGAAAACTGGCAAGATTATACCAGTTATGCTGAGGTCTGTGAGCTCCAAGAGCCCCCGCCTCCCCCCCATTTGCCTGCTGAGATCCATGTCTGCTGAGCTAGTAAAGACTTGGTCAGTGCCACATAAAGGTTAGCAGTCAGTGTTAACACCAGTAACTAGGGACTGAACCTGGATTCTGCCATTGTCTACCTGTGTGATACACACACCTAAGCTTCAGCTTTCTCATCTGAAAATGGGAATAATCAAAGAGAAAAGTTAAAAAAAAATCCCAGCAAATTGTAAAATATTAAAATATTAAATAATAAACAATATTAAAATAAGTACTGTTTGCCTTACAAATAAGATCAATACACTTTGGTTGATTACTACTCTGCAATTCTGTTACCCAGGTAGCCCTACTTATCCTAGAGGGGATATAATGACATGGTCAGATACTTGTCATGATAACCGGTTGATGTTGGGTCAAAAAGTCCAGGGCAGAGGATTTTCAAATTGATACTGGGAGTGTAGGAGACTCTTACTAAGAATGTTTCCAGATTTATTAATATTCATGTATTAAGAAGACTATGGATTATTTTATGGTGGCCTCTAGAAAGTAACCCATTACTTGCAAATCTGACCTGTTTTTATTTAGTTAAATTTGTCTGGGGATAAATCTCTCAAAGGAAGGAAATTAGTCTGGAAATTTGACGAGTCAAATTAGACTTTATTTCAACCCTGGTTTCTTATTCAAAAAGGTCCACAGACTTTCCATCCCCACAAAAGTGTCAAATGTGGCTGACCAAATAAAAAACAGGCCTCTTCCATATTGGTAACTGGAAGTCCCCAGTACAAACTGTATCTTAAAAGTATCCTAAAACTTTTTTCAGGACTGTGTTTGGTTACTCCTTTGACCACAAGGATCTGAAAGCATCTGATGTTACTGCAGCAAAATACATGCAGAGAGCATTGTGACAATTTCCCCGGCAACCACCCCCACTCCCCACTTTTGCACTGTGTAGCATGCGTTAAGGTTTAAATGGAGTGATTCTGCCCTCATTTCTAGGGATGGGTCACAAGCATCACAGGGAGAACTTGTTAAGAGTTTCCTGCCCTTCCCATTCCCATTTGTTCAGTTGTTTGGGAAGGGGCCTGAGATCTGCATGTCCAAAAAATTTCCAGGTGATCCTGTTTTTACCAGCATTTCTGTTATTTGCCATCCACAGTACCATTTCCAAAAATGTTCTGTTACACCAGGAGGTGAAAACTCTCTGTGTGCCAGGAAGGTGGGTAAGGAGGAAGGAACAAGGGGAGAGGATTTGCTTTGGAGCAGTGGGTCTCAACCTTGACTGCACATCAAAATCACATGGGGATCTTCACAAAAATATGGAGACCTACCCCTACTCTCAAGGAATTCTGATTTCATTGTTCTGGGTGAAGCCTGGAGAGCAGTAGTATTTCAACTCCCCCTATGATTCTAATGTGCATCCAGAGTTGAAAAATCACTACTTTATAAAGCAAGAGATGTTTCCTAATATTTAAGCTGTGTGTATGTGTGTGTGTGTGTGTGTGTGTGTGTGCATGCGCGCGTGCATACGCGGTTCTGCATGTGTTTTGTGGGAGGAGACTGTGTAGTAGTTTACCTAAACTTTTTGTTCTTTTATAATAGGAGTAAGGGACTCAATGTACTCCATCATGAGAATTGGCCCACCTGGACTGTGGCTTCAAATAGCTTTCAGGAGAGGTGGCATCTCCAGGTTCTGCATCCCCAAAGTAAATCATGTTGTCCAGTTTTGCATACTGCTATAGTCTAAATTTCTGTGTGCTTCCAAGCTACACATGTTGTAATCTAGCCCCCAAGGTGATGGTATTTGAAAAAGGAGGGCATTTGGGAGCTGATTAGGCCATAGGGGTTGAACTCTCATAAATAAGATTAGTGTTCTCATAAAAAGGACCCCAGAGAGCTCCTTTGTCCTTTCCACCATGTGAAGACACAGAGAGAAGGCACCATTTATGAATTAGGAAACAGCCCTCACCAAACTCAAAATATGCCAGTTCCTTGATCTTATACTTACCAGGCTTAAAAATTGTAAGAAATAAATTTCTGTTGTGTAGAAGTCACCCAGTCTATGGTATTTTTGTTATAGAACCTGAGTAAAGTAAGATATGCACTGAGTCAAGTGGCTAATATATTGTTCAATTTAAGTAGGAAGCTTGAGTAGATAAACAGGAAAAGGAGAAAGTAAAGAAAAAAATGGCATATTACAAAATACACAAGATTGATTTAAATAAAAGAAGCAATGTTTGTCTTACAAATAAGATCAATACACTTTGGATTTGAATAATTACTACTAACCAGATACTTACTGTGCTCCATCCTTAGTGCTTATATCTATTAACTAATTAATTCTTAATGACCTTTAAGGAAGATGCTATTTTTATCATTGTCATTTTATAGATGAGCTCACTAAAGTTCAGAAAGGTTAGTCATGGGCCCAGGGCCACACAGCCAAGAAGGGGAAAGCTAGAATCTAGACCTCAGCAGTCCAACTCCAGAATCTGTGAGATAACCCATTGTGCTAGATGCTGTTTCTCTGATAATATTAACATTTAAGATATTTAACTTATTTGCATAACAAAAGAAGAAACGGGCTACCCCCATAGGCGTTGTCAGGGATCAGCAGTCTGGAAGAACTTCATCTCTGACCATTTCCTTCTACCTTAGTTTATTCCTTCCTCTCACTCACCTTTTTTGCCCTAACACACCTTTCTCCACTCCACATCATTGTGTAAGGATCCTTTTCAGAGAGTTTCTCAGATCTTAGAGAGAAGGGTCCCTTTCAGATAGCTCAGTGTTTTTCTCCTGGCTGACGCGAACATCACATAAGAGGACCTATGTGAAAGCTGTCAGAAATGTGCCAGCATGATGTGAATGCCCCATTCCTATTAGTGCCTTAAATCCAGGGTTTGGCCTCAAGGATCAGAATTCTGTATCTACCAGCATAGCATCAGATATAGGGGCTTTCGTTTCATACTCAGGATTGCTTAAATTCCACCTTTTTGCCTTTAGCTAGTCACTTGGTATTTCTGAGCCTCCAATTCTCAATCCAGAAAGTGATAACAATGGGGTTCAACAATTAGCTATGATGAGGAATAAGTGAGAATACGTGTCAAGTGTTTAACATGAGGTAAGCGCTCCATAAGGGTCAATGTAAATATCACAAGAGGAGGAATATTGTTTTGTTCTCTGGTATATTTCCATTGACAGTGCCTGGCATAGGAAATGAACTCAAATAAATATTTTTGAATGAATTAATGAGCAAGTGGATGAGGCAAGCCACTTAGCTGCTAGCTTTAACTCATTCTCTGAAATTCAGGGGAAATTGACCTGAAGATACATTTCTCAAAAGAAGACATACAAATGACCAACAGGTATATGAAAAGATGTTCAACATAACTAATCATCAGAGAAATGCAAATTAAAACGACAATGAGATATTACCTCACCCTGTTACAAAGGCTATTATCAAACCAGCAAAAGATACATGTTGGGAGGATGTGGAGAAAAGAGTTTCCTCTAAAAATAGAACTACCATATGATTCAGCAACCAAACTGGTGAAAATAAGTCTGAGGAAAATGAAATTAGTATGTCAAAGAGATATCTGTACTCTCATGTTACTATTGTGCTATTATTCACAACAGCCAAAGTATAGAATCAACCTAATTGTCCATCAGTGAACGCATAAATACCGAAAATGTGGTATCTACACACAATGAAATACTATTCAGCCTTTAAAAAGAAAATCCTGTCATTTGTGACAACACAAGAGAACCTGGAGGGCATTATATTAAGTGAAATAAGCCAGGCAGAGAAAGACAAATATTGCATGATTCATTGATACATGGAGTATAAAAATGTTAAACTCATAGAAACAAAGATTACATGAGATATTCAACACTTTATCATAAAATAGGTTTTGTGTTCGATGATTTTGCACAACTGTAGGCAATGTAAGTGTTCTGAAAACATTTAAGGTAAGCTAGGCTAAGCTATGATGTTGGCAGGTTAGGTGTTAGGTGTACTTGTTAGGTGTATTAAATGTATTTTTAACTTACAACATTTTTAATTTACAATGGGTTTGTCCAGAGCTAACCTCATCAAAAGTTGAGGAACATCTGTATATGGTATACTTGAAAATTGCAAAAGAAGGAAATTTTAAGTGTTCTCAACACACATATAAAAGATAAGCATTTGAGATAATGCATATGTTAAATAGTTTGATTTAGCCATCCAATAATATAGACATATTTCAAAACATTACATTGTACCCTATACAAGTATACAGTTTTTACTTGTCAACTAAAAACTTAAAAATAAATTTTTTTAATGGATCATAAAAATCAATTACTAGAAAAAATGAAATTAAAAAAATTCAGGGAACCTAAATACAGACATTTCTCAAAAAAATCACTTCTCTTTGGAACTCAACATAGAATCCCAAAGACTTCATTCTCTAAGGGTACCAGTTTTTTTGTCTTCATGCCACTCCTGGTATTATATTTCTGTTTGTTTTCTTTCCAAACAGGAAACAATCTCCTTCCATCAGGCTTCTCTCTCTCTTGCTCCTTACTGCTCCATTATTCAACGAGTCACTTGAAGGACTAACAGTCTTGTTTTTTCCAGGACTTCACAGTGTTCTAGCACTGAAAGTGCCATGAAAGTGCCTGTGTCCATGAAAGTCCATGAAAACCCCTCATGTCACCCTAGTTAGCACCCAGACATCTTTGACTGTAAAAACTTAATTGAGTACCAACCATTCCAATATAAAGTGTCTCCAAATGATTCATTCCTTTGCAACTGACCTTTGCCATAGAGCAAGATAAGCCTTCTCTCTCTGTCTCTGTCTCCATTTGGATATGATCACAACAGCAAAAAGGCAAACATAGACTATCACATTTATGGAAAATAACTACTAATTTTTGACAGAATTCAAAACAGGAATTAATATATAAAAATTATTTGTGCCCCTTCAAATTTTTTTCCAAGTTGGATGATTTAAAAGAAGAAAATTTGACAAAATGCTTATAATGAGGCAAGTAGCAATAAATTCTCATAAAAATGTAATGGTGTGGTGTCAGCTCAGGGTACATCAAAGGTCTGCTAGAAATGTGATTACATAGTTTCTCAGAATCAGATTTTACAGCTATGTGCCTGATCAGAAAGATTATGAAATCTCTCACATAACAAAGAAATAGCATTTCTCACCTAATACTTAAAGGGCTTCTACCTCACATCCAAGAGGACTTCATTCTTAATAAGAATTAATTCAATATAGCACTTCTGGTCTACGGTAGGATCTCATTTTATAAGGCAATCTACCTCAGTGTTCATTTATTAGGACACATCTGCACAGCTAAGGACACATCCAAACATTGTTTACCTATTGATGATACAGCTTTCTTTTCCAGTGTCACTTCCAAGTATTATCAGAGCATATTATCAATTAAAATCAGTCCTAGATATGATATTGAACTGCTTCTGAAAAGCTAAACCTAACACTAAAGCTGAACAAGGAGAAACATATGTTTTTGTAATATGGCAGGTGTTCTTCATATAATTCTGAAACCCTGGATCATCCAGAAAGGAACTCTCATTCATTCTAATTACTTTCCAAAGGGAAACTGTCATTACTGCAGCTGCACCATCTTTAGACCTCATTGCCTTCTGATGTCCTCACTGGATGGATATGAGTTATCATTGCTGACACCAAACAGTGATTGCAGATAGCAACCAGTTATCTTTCCCTACAACTGGACTCTCCTTCCTCCCCAGTCCCAGTGTTAAAATGAAAGGTTGATGCTACAGGATGGTATGCTTGGTTGTCAGTGAAGAGGAGATGATTTTAACCTAAAAAATTATCATAAGGAAGACTCTGAGATTATTTTTCATTCACTCTAAATTTTATTTATTTTAAGGGAAAACTCAGTTCTGTCACAAATGCTACTGGAAGAAGACATCAAGATGAAAAAGAGGAGAATTTGATACTTCTTCACCACTCAGGTTCAACAAAGTCAGTTATGTGCAAAATTAAAATGCTTGCATGTGAAAACTATCTTCTGATTTTAAGGGCAAAGGCTCAAGCTGGAAAATTTCAAGTCTGAAGAGTTTGTTTTAATTTATTTTCTTATAATTGGTGGAGGAGCTTGCAAGACAAGAATGCAGTTATTCTCCAAAACACACGTTCTAATAATGCCTTTGAATGATAAGTTGTAGGCTGACTTTCCTTTAAAAAGTGATATTTATTACTCACTAGTTAATGCAGCGATCTTGAAAAAAACCCAGTAGGTTTAAAAAATAATTATATGACCAGCCTGTTCTTATTTTTTTTTATTCTGGAGCATATTGATTTTACTTCAGCAAGCATCTCTGCTCCATTTGCAACACTTCTAAAGCTAAAACAAGCCTAGTGATTATGTTCGCTGTAGTCAAAGTTGGTATCACCATGAATCTCAAACTGAAAATACAGAATTTGCTTTTTTCTTCTCAAAAAGTTTACAGGAAATGTCTTGAGAAATGAGCAGAGATGGCTTTACAGTGATAATATTAGAAACCCAATGGTTACACATCTTTCGTGTTATAATTGGAAGTACTGGACAGACTTTGTACTGTGCACTACATTTAGCAATTGCAACCCAGGAGGAAGCACTACCAAGAAAGGCAAATGCATCCTGGGGATTAATGACAGCACAGGAGCTGCCAATACATTGAATTGAAGCCCAAATTCCATTAATTCCAACTAATCATTTGTCCTAGGATGTACTTTTCAGCTAAGTGCCTCAGCCCATTGTAGGCTGTGCAATTAGCCTGAAATACACTGGCTTACAGAATGCATTCCCTTCCTGCCATTGGAATTGTGCATTCTGAATGCCAACAAAAGGATTTGTTTATTTATTTTTTGCTTCTCCTTCAAGTATCATGTTAATGGTTCATTTCCTGTATAACCCGGTAAAAGTAACTGTGATACACATTTAGAAAAAAATACCTTAGGCGCTAAAGCTGCTCAGATTCGAGATTCCAAAGGAAAATCTTACTTTCAAATCCTAACAAGTACAAAGCATTGAAACAAGACTGCACAGAATTTTACTTAAAAATAAGAATGTGCGATTTTTTAAAAAGTTGTTTCCTGGGATTTGGTAAGCATGAATGGTGGTTGACCATAGTTAACAATAATCATTCACTGGGGATAAAGAAGATTTTATAGCGGTATTTTTTAATTTTCTTTTTTCCAAACTATACAATTACTTTGGTAAAATGCAAATATGTCATGCATATCTATTCCTATTATGAGAATTTATAATGCCCTTAGAAGGCTAGATAGTTAGCATCCTGCAGTCATAACCCAAGTTCCTCCCTACCCGCTACCCTTCAGTGACTTGCAGATGCTATGACTACCTCTGTCTGAGCATTATTTACATTCTGGTGAAGTTCTCTGTTTATTTTTCCTACCCCCAAAGACTGTGAGCACCTTGAGCTCAGTTACTGCCTCTTATGTTTATTTGTTAATTTTTAATTGACAAATAGTAATTGCACATATTTATGGGGTACATACTGATATTTCAGTATATATAACGGACAGTAACCAGATCAGGATAATTTTGTATCATTTAACAAATCTCTCCTTACCCCCTTTTCCCTCTATCCTTCCCACCATCTATTATTGTCTGGTCTACTTTTTACTTCTATAAGATCAACTTTCTTTAGCTTCCACATATAAATGGAAATATAGTGTTTAACTTTCTGTTCTTGGCTTACTCCACTTAACATAATCTCCTCCAGTTCCACCTATGCTACTGTGACAGGATTTTATTCTTTTTATGGCTGAATAGTATTTCATTGTGTACATATACCACATTTGCTTTAACCGTTCATCTGTTGTTGGACACTTAAGATGACTGCATAGCTTGGCTATTGTGAGCATAGTATTGCCATAAACATGGGAATCTATATATTTTTAATATTAATATATTGATTTTTTTCTTTTGAATATATACCCAGCAGTGGAATTGCTGAATCTTATGGAAGTTTTCTTAGTTTTTTGAGGAACCTTTTACATTCCAGCCAACAGTGTATAAGAATTTCCTTTTCTCTACACCCTCGGCAGAATTTGTTGTGTTTTGTCTTTTTTATTAACAGCCATCCTAACTGAAGTGAGATGATACCTCATTGTGGTTTTGTTTTGCATTTCCCGGAAGATAGTGATGTTGAACATTTAAAAAATATATCTGTTGGTCATATGTATGTCTTCTCTTGAGAAATGTCTGTTCAGATCATTTGCCCATTTTTTAATGGTAATGTTTGATTTTTTCTTTCGATTGAGATATTTGAATTCCTTGTGTATTTTGGATACTAATTTCCTGTCAGATGAATAGTTTGTAAATATTTCTTCCCATTCTGTAGATTGTCTTTTCACTCTGTAGTTATGAGAATACTACTTATCACAACACATGGAAAAGGGAAGGAAAATAATGGGAAAATCTCAGAAAAGATAATGAAAAATTTTAGAGAAGCCAATATACCGAAATTTAGGCTCATTAAAAATATATTTTAGAAAACAGAAGGTAGAAAAGATAGACTTAGACAAGTAATAAAAATTCTATTTTTGTGTGATGGAAAAATTAAGAAAAGTGAAATTGTTTACATCTGTACTTTTGTTTCACCATTCAGAATGAAAATATATTTATGATAGCCAGGGATGAAATTTTTTTTTTTTAAAGATGGGATATTGAGGTAATAGAACACCAATGACAAACCTGCCCAAATACCACAGAGTCAGAAACTGTCTGCTGGGTTCTCAGGGTCCAAACCAGGGCCTAGCTCCAAGGCAGGGGATGAACTCTGTTCAACTGTTTCCCTGCTGTGCACAGGTCAAAGGAGACAGAATGGAGACAGAAAACTATCGGTTCAAGTTCCTATTATATCTACATTATTTCTTTCACTGTCTTGGGTAAAATGTTATTTCTAAACTACAATCTTACATCACTGCTTTGAAGGTACTAAAATCAATCTGTTTCCTCCTTCTTCATCCTCTCAGAACAGCCTCTTCTTTTTTTTTTCAAAAAGATCTTGATTTTTTTTCTCTCTCACTGTTTTTATTTTTTATTTATTTATTTTTAAACATATTTTTTATTATAAAATTTGGGGGTACAGTTAAGTGTTAGGCATACAAATGTGCATCGTTCAGGCACCCTTGTTAATAAGGGGTGTCTCCCCATCCCCACACAGTTATTGACTACCGTTAGTCCCACCTCCCTTCCCCTCCCTACCTCCCCATAGTTTCCCACCACTGTCAGTCCTTTTCTTATAGTATTATGGTAGATGTTCAAGGTCCACTATATGAGTGAGAACATGTGAT
>NW_007253092.1:259416-260981 GCF_000164805.1 Carlito syrichta
AAGCTAAACCTCAATTTCTCAACCAACTCATCTTCGACAAAGCCTCCACCACCTACCACTGGGGAAAGGAGAACCTGTGCAGTAAATGGTGCTGGGAAAACTGGCTGGCCACATGCAGAAGACTCAAACAAGACCCCTATCTGTCTCCATACACAAAAATTAACTAAATGGACCAGAGACCTCAATGTAAAACCTCAAACCATAAGAACCTTAGAAAATGCAGGACATACCCTTATGGAAATTGGAACTGGCATCCAATTCCTGAACAAAACCGGAAACCCACAGGCCATAAGAGATAAGATAGACAAGTGGGACCTCATTAAGCCTCTTCTTTTTGTTCAAATGCACAGGAACACTGGAGTGCCTGTGATACAGAGCCCAACCTCTAAGGAGCACGTTTGTCTTTCTGGGGAAGCTAAAAAGTTGATGCTAACAAGACCTGCTAAACACCTTCTTTCTGACAGGCTAGAGATCGGAGGGGTTCAACAGACACATCTAGAGAGCAGACAGTGGCTTCAGAGCATGTTTTGGCCAGCGAGACTATAGAGATCTACTC
The DNA here is from genome assembly GCF_000164805.1 of Carlito syrichta. Taxonomy (NCBI): domain Eukaryota; kingdom Metazoa; phylum Chordata; class Mammalia; order Primates; family Tarsiidae; genus Carlito; species Carlito syrichta. Next base: position 259,973 of record NW_007253092.1, read on the forward strand.
CTACTCTTAAGAATTTTTGCCTCTCAATCATATTCCCTTGGCACCCAGTGTTTGTCACATGACAGTGAGTTCTTCATGGTTTAAAGAGTAATGAGCCTGTGCTAATATTTTTACCTATTACTTTGTGAGAGATGCCAGTATACAATCCAGTTGGAGACCCTCTATATTAAGAGGACTCTAAATTCAAGAAAACTGTAAAGGAATTTCAAGCTCTAAGGCAGTCTAGAAGAGAAGAAAGTAAAGATCAAAGGGATGTTTTAAATGGCTCTCAAATCTTGCACGTTGATCTGATCTGCCCTTTATGATTGCCTCTCACAACTAGGATTGCATTTCCACTGCCCAGTTGCTGTGTTCACACCTTGAAAAGGACCCAGAAGGTAGAGTGGACAAAAGGTGGAGTGACACAGGGGGTGAACATTCATTTACCCAAGGTCAGTTTTCTAGGTGAAAACAGCACTCACACTCCTCTACCCACAGGCACAGCCATGGAATCAAGTTCCTTTTCTTGATTTGATGATCAGAACTGTCATTCTAAAGGCATGTCAACGTTTAAAAGTTGGAAGATAACAGAGCTTTCCTATTGTCAGTCAATTGAATTCCACCCCTCTCAACAGTGACTTGGAAACTTTTAAATGTGTAAATAAGATGGCACACACAAAAAACACATACACATTTTCCATTTCAATGTTATAATTATGAGTTCAACATCATTGAATGCAAAAGGAGAAATAAGAGTTTTCAAACTTCTAGTTAATAAGATCCTGTCTTCAGATAAAAGAAAATTCAAGTGCAAACTATTGATTTTTCTTCATAATCACAGATTTTTAGGTATAGATTAAACTTTACCTTCAATCATTGAAAAACAATAGCAAGAACCTGGAAACAACCATGCTGCCCATCAAAAGAGGACTGGATTAAAAAACTGTGGTATATATACATGATGGAATACTACGCAGCCATAAAAAAGAACAAAATCATGAATTTCGCAGCAACCTGGATGGAACTAGAG
>NW_007253092.1:261244-303405 GCF_000164805.1 Carlito syrichta
TGTGCCATGCAGCCTTGCCAAAGCTATAAGTGTTGATGCTTCTATTTTTATACAGCCAATTTAAAGTGACTGCTAGGATCTTTAATATCACCTAAAAACAAACTAGTAAACTTTAAGGAAGGTTTTTACCTAAGTTCCTTGAATACTCGACACCCTTATTCTGTACCAAAACTTTATCCCATCTCTCCATCCCACCTTCAATCACAAAACTTCACAGAGGTAAGTGTCTGAAAATGGGATGGAGCTATCTGCAGTGCACATTTCTTTAAAACACACACACACACACACACACACACACACACACACACACACCACATTTATGGAAGTTAAATATTTACTTTATATTACACAATAGGAGGGTCAAAACATGTTCAGTGTAAAGATTGTTCTTCAGGGCCAGGAATTCAATTTTACCAGCACTCACAAGTATGAGAGGGATTCAAATATGAAATATCTTGGACATGTTCATAAAACTGATGCATTAACCAGGATGCCAGAGAACAAATTCACAATGGAAAATAGAGCTGCCATGTGGGTCAGGATTCTCATGATGTCTGGTCAGTGTGTTCTTTCCCCAATAAGGACCACAACATAGAAGGTCAAATTACCATCAGAAAGTTATCCCAGGAGTCTGAAATCCGTGTGCAAGGAGCTGGATGGATGGATGAGCTTGCCAAAGCTGCCATAATGAAGTACCATAGACTGAGTGACTTAAACAAAAAAAAAATTGTTTTCTCAGAGTTCTGAAGTTTCTGAAGGTTAAAAGTATAAGATCAAGGTGTCAACAGGTTCGTTTCCTCTGAGGCCTCTCTTTTTGGCTTGTGGATATCTACCTACTCCGTCTCCGCGTGGTTTTTGCTGTGTACATGTCTGTCCCAATCTTTTCTTCTTCAAAGGACTCCAATTTTTTTGGATTAGGGTCCACCCAAATGACCTCATTGTACCTTAATTAGCCCAATAACGATCCTATCTCCAAATATAGTCACATCGTTAGGCACTGGGGGTTAGGATTTCAACATATAAGTTTTGGAGGGAGCCCTTAACAATGGGTGACCTTTAAGACTAGTTCACAAATGTTTTTGTAGCTCGATGCATCCATCCTCATGGTAAAGTAAGCCTGCCAAAAAGCTATACACTTTTGGGGTTTCTTCAGGACATGCTCTCTCTTCAGTAGCACTGACAGCACCAATGATCCAGAAAATGGTCATTCTAAGTTCAGTGAAGATAATCTCACCTATACTGAAGTCTTTTTTCTTTAGATATTGTTCAAGAGATCAGCTCTAAATTTTCTGAGATATAATTTTATTTCAATCCTTTTCTCAAACAACATCTTTTGATTTAAGGTACTCCCTAATTCTTTAGTCACACATTTGCCCCTCTTAGGTTTCTTTCATAAGTGACCAAACACACCCACACAGCAGATGTAAGTCTGATTCACACAGGTCAACCATATTTTAAAATTTTTTCATTATGCTTTTTGTCTGCCATTAAGCCATTGATTGTAGAAATGAGCATTGAAATATAGCTAAAGAAATACTGTTTATTTTCTCGCAACATTTCTGACACCAAATGTGTGGATTTTCTACACGAATCAATTCTCCAATTATCTACAAACACCAACTGGTTGGCCTACAATTTAATTCAATTCTAACACTACCCAGAGTTAGTGCTAACTCCACAACCTAAGGGTTCAGTCCCAAGAGACTGCTCCCCACTACTACAAGTAGTGAGTCTTGAGGTTATTCACACTTTTATCCAACTTGGCTTCAAATTGAGGGTCTCCACAATGACCTTCTCAGGTTTGATTGTTTGCCATACCCACTCACAGAACTCAGGAAAGTACTTTTGTTAGCACAAGAAAGCACAAGTACTGGTTTATTACAAAAGATTTTATAAAGCATACAGATGAGCCGGGCTCGGTGGCTCAGCCTGTAATCCCGTGCCTTTGGGAGGCTGAGGTGAGTGGATTGCCTGAGCCCGCGGGTTCAAGACCCGCCTGGGCAGGCGAGACCTCATCTCTACAATAAATCAAAAATATTAGCCAGGCGTGGTAGCACTCGCCTGTAGTTCCAGCTACTTGGAAGGCTGAGGCAGAAGGATCGCCGGAGCCCAGCAGATCGAGGCTGCAGTGGCCGAGAGTAGCCACTGCACTCCAGTCTGGGTTACAGAGTGAGACTACAACTCAAAAAAAAAAAAAAAGCATACAGATGAACAGCCAGATGAAGAAACAGTATGCAGTCTACCAAGCAAGATCCCATGCCCAGGATCCAGTGGCCCTGTGGGGTTGGGGTATGCCACCCTCCCAGCTCATGGATATATTCACCAACCTAGAAGCTCTCCACACCCTATCATTTAAGGTTATTATGGAGATTCCATTATGGAGGCATTATTGATTAAGCAATTCCCTACTGGTGATTAACTCAATCTTTAGCACCTCTCTCCTCTCTGGAGGTCAGGGGGTAGGGCTGAAACTGTCTCAACCTTCTAACCATGCATAGGTTTTTCTGGTGACCAGTGCCCATCCTGAAGCTACCTAGGGGCCCCCAGTTACCAGTCATTTCATTAACATAGACTCATCACTCTGACTCCAAGAGTTTTAGATGTTCTTGTGTCAGGAACCAAAGAACTAAGACCAAATATTTCAACATAACATGATCTTATCACCCTTATCACTCAGAAAATTACAAGGATTTTAGAAGCTTTGTGCTAACAGCCAGGAATGAAGACCACATATATATTTCTAATGATATCACAATAACCATAAAAACTTCTTATAAAGATTGTTATCACTGTAAGTTATTCTCTTTCTCTTAAACACATCAATAGTATCTCACCCTCTTACTTTCTCCTCTCTCTCTCTCTCTCTCACACACACACAAACACACTTCATTTGAATAGCCTAGTTGTACTTAACAATAAAATAAACAATATGTAGACCAAAAATAATCATGTCTCTAAATGAAAATAAAACTGCACAAATGAAGCACAAAAACCAGAGCAAACTGGTCCTGAGCCAAAGTACCCACTGGTTTGATGACTGGATCTGCAATGTTCCTAACATTGCCATGGAAGTCAAGCTACCAATGTACAAGCTGCTTCAGGATACTCACGGGAGACCACATAAAAGCAACTTTAGGTACATCAGACAGGAAGGAAAAAACAAAGAGAAGGAATGCTTTGAAACTAACCTACTTATAATGCAACTGCAAACTATCATTTAAAATCACATAAAAGTTAACACTAAGAATGACAGTCAACAAATCACAATCAAGAAATGATTATTCCGAACTAGGGAGGTAGTGTAGCGCAGACTCATCATTCTCAAGTTTCATGTGCATCACAATCACCAGGGGAGATTGTTAAAATTACAAATCACAGGGCTCCATAGAGTGACAGCTACGATATAGGTCAATGAAAATATTTTGGCATAAGAATATTGCATGGGATGTATTTATACTAAAAAATTATTCATTGTTGATCGAAAATTCAAATTTAAGTGGTCATCCAATTTTTTTTGTCCTTTTGGCTGTCTGTAACCCCTATTCTTTTTTTAACTTTTAATTTTTTTATTTTAATGATGTGGGGTATAATTCAGGGTTAGATATACAAATGTTCACTATGCAGGGACCTTGTTGACGAGGTGTGCTCCCCTCTTTCCCCGGCAGTTTCCTGCTACTGCCAATCATTCTCTTAGAGTATTATGATAATTGTTCAAGTTCTGCTTGTGAGTGAGAACATGTGATATTCAGTTCTTTGTTCTGTGAAAGATCACTCAGTATTATAGATTTTAAGTCCATCCAGGTTGCTGTGCAGTTCATGATCTTGTTCTTTTTTATGACTGCATAATATTCCATTGTGTATATGTACCACATTTTTTTATCCATGAAAACTCTATTCTTAAGCCAGACTCGGTGGCTCAGCCTGTAATCCCGCAGCTTGGGAGGCTGAGGTGAGTGGATTGCCTGAGCCCATGGGTTCAAGACCCGCCTGGGCAACTTGGCGAGACTTCTTCTCTACGATAAATCAAAAACTTAGCTGGGCATGGTAGCGCACGCCTGTAGTTCCAGCTACTTGGAAGGCTGAGGCGGCTGGTTCACCGGCGCCCAGCAGGTCGAGGCTGCGGTGGCCAGGAGCGGCCACTGCACTCCATTCTGGGCGACAGAGTGAGACTCCAACTAAAAAAAAAAAAGAAAACTCTATTCTTAACAAAATAGAATAATGAATAAGCCAGTCTGAAATGACTTTAACCCAACATGCTTAAGGACCTCAAATTGATTAAAGAGGAAATAACATCCATTTAATAAAACCACAAAAGTATAAAATAAAAATGTGCAGACTAGCCAAATACCCCCTGGACATAATAATGTATGCTGACATGGAAATTGACTTTTAAAAACTTAACATGACAGGATAAAGTTAAAACAAGAAAGGATGTAGTATTAAACAATTCATCTTGAATGTCATGCAAAGAGATAAAGGAAACTTAAAAATATAAATAAAATTTAAGAGATATAGTGAAGGACTTCCTCATGCTTCTAATAGAAGTTTCATTAGGAAGGCTGGCTGGAAATTCAGAGAACTGAATTAAAAGGGTAATGACTCAGAGTTATCCACAACTGAATAAGGACAAAGAGATTCAGAAGAACACATACCACAGTAAATAAATAAAAAGAAACAAACACAAATCCACAAATAGAATCCTTGTAGTAACATGAATACCAAGAACAAAGTTAAAAAAACAAAATTTTAAATCCACAGGAGAGAAAAGTCAGACTAGCTACCAGGGACTATTTGTGATGGTTGCTATCCCATTGGAACAAGACATGCTACAAGAGTAGAGGAAGATGTTCAGTCAGGAGAGTTTACTGTTCACAGACCTGCTTTGAAAGAACAGAGGTGTTAGAATCACCTGGGGAGATTTTAAACTCTTTGTGATCCAGGCTACACACCTGACCAATGAAATCAGTCTCTGAGAGGATTGTCTGAGCCCGTGGGTTCAAGTCTCTGAGGATTGAACCACAGGTCTGCATGGTAATGTTTTTGTGTATGGGGAGTTGGGGGTCATTGTATTTTTCCCTGATTCTAGTACAATCAAATTTTAAATGGTCAATTTTTTAAAAATGGTTCTAAAATTCATATAGATGACTAGACCAGGGAAAAGGGACTTGCCCTACCAGATGACAAGACTTCTTTAAAACAAATGAATCAGGTAGCCCCCAAACTCTTATGTTGAAGTCCTAAATCCAGTACTTCATAAGGTGCCTGTATTTGGTAATGGAGTCTTTAAAGAAGTAGTTAAGTTAAAATGAGGTCATTACATTGGATCCTAATCCAATCTGAATGTTGTATTTATAAAAAGATATCAGGATACGGACATACACAGAGGAAGACCATGTGAAGACAAAGGAAGAAGGTGGCCACGGTCAAGCCGAAGCGAGTGACCCCAGAGAGAACCAACCTTGCTGACACCTTGACCTTGAGCTTCTAGCTTCCAGAACTGTGAAAAAATTAATTTCTATTGTTTAAGCCATCAAGTCTATGGTATTTTATATGGCTGCCTTAGCAAACTAATATAATAATTTACTTGGATAATGTCACACAACTCCAGTAAATATGCCACCAAGAGCAGTGCCTATATACAAATTACCTATGCCATTATCATTAGCTCCTGCCACCCTGTCAGGAGGGAGAATTTTTCTCCTACACATACAGAGTGATGGACGATTCTAGAGAAGGAGCCCCTCCTGACCTCAAAGACGCTTGTGTGGTTTACCCTGTCAATGTGAGGAAGCCCTGTGTGGCTATAATCTCTTTTATTCTTCCCACATACAGAACACAGGGGATTCTATAGCTCTGCACACTGCTGGGAGTTCTAGAAAAGCAAACCAGTACTTTCTAGGGACTGGCAGCAGCCAAAGATCAGACACTCCCTAAAAGAAATGTTTAGAAAGTGAGAACAGAACTGGCAACTAGAAGGAAGCAAGTGCACAATTTTCAGTAACATGGAAACCTAAACTGAGCCTCAAATATCCCCCATGGTGGTGACAATAAACCCAGAAACTTTGAGCAGGGAAGATTCTCCTTTTCCCTGGTCCAGGGGCCCCTGGAATGAGGGAAGGCACAGCCTACTCTCAAATAGAAAATGCTACCTGGGAGGTGGGGGAGGAAGTAGTGGGAAATATAGTTTTAGGATGAGCTGAAATGAGCCACAAACTCAATTCTTGGGTTTGGTCAACCTTTAACCATTCTCCTAAGCAGGTGTTTCCAAGTTTCTCCTTCCCGCAATCCTGGCCCCCCACACTGACAGAGGATGACTAAGATCCCTGGAAAACTGAGACCATCAGGCACCAGCCACAACACACCTCCTGGTCCCCTGAGGCTTACTTCCTGTCCCACCTGCTCTATCCCCAAGGAGTCTCCCTGCTGACAGCAGCCACTCTGTTCCATCAGCTCCCCATCTTCTGTCTTCCCTAAGACTTTGCCTTAATCCTTATGTACCCTTTGCAACCTTAAAAAAAGTTTAGCTTTGCCCTTTACTCTCCACTTGCACTGTGGCCTCAAGCTCTTATCACTACGATCCCCACGTGACTAGGCTTCCTGCTTCCAGCCTCCCAATACCCTTCTCACCCTTTATCCAGAATCATCTTCCTAACATTACCATGCTTGCTCCACTTTGTAAGCCCTTGGATGACTCTCCTGTGTATCAGGAACATCCGGAGCCAGCCAGGCAGTGGGAGGGCTCTGCTCAGTCTCAGTGCCCTCCACTCAGCACTGTGGAGACCAGATCAGCTTCATCTCCTGAAGTACCCAAGGTTCGTCCTGCACACTCCTAACACTGGGTCTGTCTCTGCTGCTCCCTGTCTTTGAAATGTCCTTCTCCACCTCACTGCCTACCTGCTGTTGCTGACTGAGCCTACTCTTCCCTCTGAATGCTATGTAAACACTACCTCCACTGTAAAGCTTTCCTGGACTTTCTCCCCGGACGTTGCAGGTCAAACCTATTCGGGGCCCTGTCTCTGGACTTCCTGCAGCACCCTGTGGTACTCAATGACAGCATCAGGACCAGAGGGCCCTGGAAGCTGTCTCCGCCATTAGCCTCTGCGTTTATGTCTTACTGCTGCTGTAACAAACTATCCCAAACTTAGTGGCTAAAAACAAACCCAATGTACTGTTCATACTTCTGGAGGTTGGAAGTCTGATGTAGGTTTCACTGGGCCAAAGTTAAGGTGTCAGCAGGGCCACACTCTCTTCTTAGGCTCAAGGGCAGAATCCATTTCCTTGTATTTTCTGGCTTCTAGAGGTCACCTACACTCCTTCGTTTGTGGCCCCTTCCTCATCTTCAGTCTCCCTCTGACACTGCTTCCCTCTGGTTGATTGTTCCTTTCTCTGATTTTGACTCTCTTATTTCTCTCCTATAAGGACATTTGTGACTATATTGAACCCACCCATGTATTTCAGAATAACTCCCCATCTAAAGATCCATAATTTAGTCACATCTATATAATACAAAGTCCCTTTGCTATGTAGCAGGTAACACAGTCGCAGTCCCGGGGCTTAAGATGCAGACATTTTGCGGGGGCCATTGCTCTGCCTACCAGAGCCACCCTCAAAGCAAAAAGCAGATCTTATTTGTAACCATAGCCCACTGCCCAAGCACATAGTGAGCTGCAAATATTAAATGATTTTATAAAACACTTGCTCAAATACTTGTTCTCTGGTGGATCTTTCCCTCAGCACACAAACATTTCCAAATTTATCTCATCCTGGAGGAGGGGAAGGAGAAGGAGGGGAGGGAGGAGGAGGGAATGAAGGAGGATGGAAAGGAAGAGAAGACAGATGTCAGAAAAAGAAAAACTCTTTACTGGATTCTCTGTCTTTCTAGGGACTGTCTATTGTTTTCACTCAATCATTTGAAAAATCATCCCTCCTTCACTCTTCAGCCCACTGCGTATGACTCCCCATATTTCTCACCACCACCCCTGACTTAAAACTTCTCAGAAGGCCCCCCATGACCCCTACATAGGCCATGTTTCTGTCTCCACTTCCTGAATCTCTCTGCTGAATTGAACATGGTGAACCACTTGGCATTTCTGTAAGCCATTGACCCCATAGACTTTCCTGACTCTACTCTCTTACTTCTCATCCCTTTTTTATGGTATCTTTCAGATTATCTTTCTTAGTAACAAGTCTTCTTCTCCTTTCTAAAATATAGTGTTCCTCCAGGGTACCTCCTGGGTCCACTGGTTCTCTCACTCAACAGGTTGTCCCTGGGTGATAGCATCTATTTCTCTATGTTGTGAACTCCCCAATCTGTGCATCCAGTCCTAACGCTACCTGTACTAGTTTTCCATGCTGAGAACAAACTTAGCAGTATATATTTATTATCTCATAGTGTCCATGACTCAGGAGTCTAGGCACAGCTTAACTTTTCTCAGGTGCAAATCTAGATCTTGGCCAAACTATATTTCTTTCTGGAGCCCAGGATCCTTTTCCCAGCTCACATGGTTGTTGGCAGAACTTAGTTCTTTTTGGTTGTGATGCTCAGTTGTCTAATTCCGTGCTGACCACCAACTACAGGCCACCTCCACCCCTAGAAGCCCTCACAATTCCCTGGCATGTGGCCCTCTCCAGGAACTCTTATAACATGCAGGCTCACTCCTTCAAAGCCAGCAAGGGAGTTGTCTCAATCTTTCAGTGCTGCTAAAACAAAACACCTGAGGCTGGGTAATTTATTATTTCTCACAGTTCTGGAGGCTACAAAGTCCAAGCTCAGCATGCTGGCAGATTCAGTGTCTGGTCAGAGCCTGTCTTTCTTACAGTTTCTTCTTGCTGTGACCTCACATGGCAGAAGGGACAAAGACTGTACCCTCAGGAGAGCAGCAGGAGAGTGGAAGAAATCCTAGAGCTCTTCTTTCTACCTCTTTTATAAGACTACTACTCCATTTCACTAGGACTGAGCCCTCATGACTTAACTACTTCCCCAAAGACCCCACCACTTAATACTACCACTTTGGTATTTAATTCCAACATAGAGATTTTTGAGTGGCCTATACATTGAAACCATAGCAAGAATGCCTCATTTCAAGTCTCTTCTTTCAGGGCAGTCCTGAATCTCCTTTAAATGCCTCTCCTGATTGGGTTAGTCCTGCACATGATAATCTCCCTTTTGAGGAAGTCAAAGTCAGTCGATTAGAGGCTTTTCTATAACTACATCTGCAAAATCCCTTTTTCATCTTTAGTGTAACCAAATCATGGGAGTGATTTCTCCTCACCTTTGCCATATTCTGTTGATTAGAAGCATCACATGTTACCACCCCCCCCAAAAACACACACACACATGCACACTCAAAAGAAAAGTGTTGTACAAGGGCATTTTTTTTTTTTGAGTTGGAGTCTCACTCTGTCACCCAGACTGGAGTGCAGTGGCTGCTCCCGGCCACTGCAGCCTCGACCTGCTGGGCTCCAGCGATCCTTCCGCCTCAGCCTTCCAAGTAGCTGGAATTACAGGCGCACACTACCACGCCCAGCTCATTTTTGATTTATTGTAGAGATGAGGTCTCACCAAGTTGCCCAGGCGGGTCTCGAACCGCAGGCTCAGGCAGTCCAGTCACCTTGGCCTCCCAAAGGTGTGGGATTACAGGCTGAGCCACTGAGCCCGGCCATTGGGTGCATCTTAACCACTTACCTTGACATTTATCTATCCATTTTGCCTTCTAGATACTTGTCTCTATGACATCACAGGCATTAACAAATGAATCATGTCTAAAAGTCAATCATCTTTTTCTTAAAATGTGTCTTCTGTGGGGATCTTGGGGGAGCATACCTCATCAACAAGGGTACCGGAATAATGAACATTTGTATGCCTAACCCTGAATTGTACCTCACATCTTTAAAATTTTTTTAAAAGTTTAATTAAAAATTAAAGATATACATGACTTTTCTCCTCTTTTCAGAGGCTTAGTTAACATTAACTCAGTCACTCAAGTCAAAAAACATGACAATCATCACGAACTCCTCAATCCTTCTCAACACTCACATTCAGATAATACAAAATTCGGCTGATCCCTTCTTCTAACTCTACTGCCTCTGCCTTCACCAGACAATAGTCGTCTTATACTGGAACAACCATAGTACACAGTCCTTATGCAGGTAGGTGCCCCTGCTTGCAGTCTTACTGCCCAAATCCACACCATAGTCAATGTTCTATTGTTTCACTTAATCTTTCCTTGCTGCTTTATGAAGCACTATAAAAATGTGACAACGAACATTTTTTAAAAGTGAGAGTGAGATAATACTTTCTAAGTTTGATGCAGTGCAGGCTTGGCAACCCACAGAGCAGCCTCCAACCCCAGAGAACAAGCTTAGCCCTACATCTGGGTGCTGGGCTCCTTATCCAGCCATAAGTACTGGCCGGCTGCTTGACCCTGCCCTCCACATCCATCATTCAGTCTATGCACTGTGATTTCCCTAGAGTCACCAAGTTGAAAATATGGCCAATGTGTGAACAGCAAAGGTGCTGTTATTTTAGCAAGAAGAAGAAATGAAGAAATGTATTGAAATAGCCCCCAAATATAGGAGAAATGGCATAAATTCTTACACTGCCCTATCAAAGGGATAGTTTTTTCCCAAGAATCACTTTATGCCTTCCTCCCTATTTTTCAAGGGACCATACACCTGCCTGCAGCTGTGTCTTAAGAATCCAAGAGGATTTATGCTGAAGCTTCTCTAATTCTGTTAGAAAAATGGGGTGCAGTCAATTCGCTAAATTATTTTTCATATCTGGTAGATATGTTCTGATAACTTTTACAGTTTGTGGAATTTCACATTCAAACACTGCAAAATATCTTAGTAACTAAAATGTAAAATTCCACTCTGCTTTGCAATGTTTTAAAGCTAATTTCTTAAGCTATTGCAGCTCTTGCCAGGAAGAAGTAAGAATGTGATATTGTTCTGATTTATCTCCTGTTTTGCCAGAGCCCTTTCTTCAAAATTAATGATCTACTTGCTCCAGAGTATATGAAAGATATGGTCTTTAAGGAATTCTGCCATACAGTTGAAACTAAATCAGCATGTATGCCTGGAAAAAAATCTATCACTTTGTGAAACTAATAAATAACCCCCCTTAGCAAATGCACTGTGATGGATCACAGAGAAAAATTACTTCATCTATCAGTGAAAAATAAAATATTGGAAGGCATTTCTATTTTTTGACTTTGCAGTTTCAGTTGTATTGTAAGACCAAGACTCACTGAGGAAAGGTGATGGGATGGTTTTGAATTCCTAGAAGGGCTGTTGGCTGTGACCACTGAGCCCACCACTCAATCCTTACTTTCATGCGCCTGCTATACCCAGGATGTGTACAATCCCACAGCTAATATATCTCCTTGATCTATCAATAAGAAATCTTTCCAAGGACCCCCAGTGACTGAAGGTCCAGGCGTACTCAGGTTGCCGAGAAAGCTGAGCAATTTGTCTCTATTTGCTCTTCCTGAGATCGACATCGAAGCTGAGAATCATGGTTGAGAAACTTTCAACAAACCTTAACAACTGAGATGTACTATGTGATTGAAAATTGTGTTAGGTTACAGACCAGCTACTTCATAATAATTTCTCCCTCACCAAAACCCATTTTATAGACAGGAAACTGAGACTAAGAGTTGAGGTCACACATCCAGTCATTGACAGAGCCAAGCAGGGAGCCCAGGTCTCTCTATTTTGTCGGTAGCTTTCGGACCTAAATGTGCATCAGAATCACTGAGAGATTTTTAGAAGTATAGATGCTTGGCCTGTTGCATCACCCTTGGAGCCTGGCAGTCTGTATTTTATTGATCTCACCTAATGATTGTGATGGGCATCCAATTCGAGGATGCCAGCTCAGAAACCCAGAACTGGTCTCCTCCACCTGAGATGTCAGTTGCTCTTTGGATAGAGCTGAGATAGAATGGCTCTTATAACATGGGGATATTGCTCATCAATTACTCTATGAAAGATGAAGAAGCAAACAAACCCTTCACACACAGTAGACTTCAGCTCTCTCCCCTTTCCACTGACTGTGGCTTGGTAGCCATCCAGGGGAGAGACTGGGTCTGCCCCTCCAGCCAATGTGCTACAAAACAAAGTTGCCCACTGGCCAGGTTGCCTATAGCAGATCAAGAAGATGGAACATTTTCAGCCACAGAAAACCATAAGACATTTCTATAAAACTGTTACACAATGTTGAGCTCTGTCTGCAGACAATGAAACTATGTACGTGTTGATCACAAGAGTGTAAAAAATGTGCAGGCAGGTAGCAGAAACTGAAGGAGTATTCAGAAAGAGAGAAAGAGTTCATGAGTTGAATGCAGGGGTCATGGGTAAACGGGTCACTCTCTCTTTCTGAAACTTAATTTTTAAAAGTCAAATTCTGAAACTATCGTGTAATTGTTGACAGCTCCACTGCTATGCTTGATGCCTGAGTCTGTGACAAGTGTTAGACTGAGATGAATCCACACTCACATATAACTTATAGTTCCTTGAGTGTAGGTTCCAGGTCAGGAGGTCAAGATTGGACCTCCTGAAAAAAAAAAAAATTCTGGTTTATCCCAACCAATAATTCTACTACCAACACCCACAGAAGGCCTGGCACCAAAGGTTTCCTGGGGCATGGTAGGAAATATATTCCTAGTGAGGGAATCTCTGCCAGTGTTTCCTAATTCCTTAGATCCCCTGTCTCTGTATTGTGTTCAGATTGGTCCGTTTAACCCTGGACATCCTATGGGGCACCTCACTGTTCTTCACTCAAGGTTTTTCCTTCCTTGCCCAGTACCTTCTACTCACCTTTACACTTCACTTTAACCCAATGCAGAGCTGAGAAGCAACTTCATTGTGAAGTCTTCAGATCTCCCTCCTCCCTCTCTCTCTACTTCTACAGTGGTTTGTTTATACGAATATTGGCAATGCTGAGGCATTTTCTGTCTTTCTTATTAAACCCAGGTTCCATCAGGACAAAGATGCCTCATGAACTCTTGCCATTCATTCAACAAATATCTCTGACTGATAGATACAGGCCAGGCACTGTTCTAGACTAGAGAAAAGCACATGTAACCATGCCCCCGTTGACTTGATAGTCTAGCAAGGAGAAAATCATTTGATAGCTAATGAAAACTGGGATAAGAATTATAAAACAAGTTCAGGATCCTGAGGAAGAATGTAACAAGGGAGCCTAATCTAGTGCAGGGAGTTAGGGAAGGCTTCCCTGCGGAAATGACATTTATTTAAGCCTGAATGCTGAGTAAGTATTAATTAGTAGAGAATGGTGACTTCTGAGCACTCCAGACAGAAAGAACTGACAGCTCTGTGTTTTTAATCATTGTATCCATTACTGCACACACCACTTCCTGCTCAAAACCTACTGCAGATTTTTTTTGCACATCTTCAGTCTTGAATAGGTATTCATTGGATCAATACCCTTAGGGGGGATATTACTCTACCAACTGCCTTTAGTTCTAATGGTACAGGTGAAGGTTTGAACAAAGATAGCCAGTCTGAGAAAGACAGCCTCGGAGCAAGGAAATTTAATAGTATTTTCAAGATATTGTTAAATATAGGATCTGGAAAATTGCAGATGATCACTAAAGTTTGCTAAATAGAATGGAAATGAATTAGGAAAAAAATGCTGACCTGGGAAGTTATTAATTAATTCAACTACTTATACACTCAATAGAAATATATTTTATTGAACACTTACTATGTGCTTAAAAATTGGCTAACTAGACACAGTTCATACCCTTTTGAGCTTACAAATGAGACAATTGATCAAATAGCAGCACCCCAAAATGTAAAATTGCATCTAAAAATATGCAGAATTAAGTAGAGATCACTGAGTTTAAAGTGCTTCTGCAAATAAAAAAGTAAAAGAAATGTTTAGTATTTCTCTCATACCCATGAGGATGTATATTATTTTTTAAAAATAATTACAACTGCTGATGAAGATGCAGAGAAATTGGAACCCTTGTGCATTGTGGGTGGGAGTGTAAAATAGTGCAGCCACTGTGAAAAACTGTAATGTGGAAAAAATTAAGCAAAATTACAATACAATCCAGCAAATCCACTTGGGCTATACACTCAAAGGGAGGGTATACAAGAAGAATGGACTCCAACAGATACTGTACATCATGTCCACAGCAGCATTATTCACCATTGACAATAGGCAGAAGACCCAGGTGTTAATGGATGAATCAATAGATAAGCAAAATGTGGCATATACACAAAATTGAATAATCTATGATTTAGCCTTTAAAAGGAAGAAAATTCTGGCACATACTACAACATGCATGAAGACTTTTATACTAAGTGAAATAAGCCAAACACAAAAGGACAAATACTGCATGATTCCACTTACTATGAGACAGAAAGCAGAATGCTGGTTGCCAGGAGAGGAGGAGAAATGAAAGTTCTGGTTTAATGGGTACAGAGCTTCAGTCTGGGAAGATGAAAAACTTGTGACGATGGGTGGCAGTGGTGGTTGCCCAACAGTGTGAATGAACTTAATGCCAGAGGGTTGAAAACTTTAAAATGATTAACATGGTAAATTTTGTTATGTATATGTAACTACAATTTTTAAAAAATTGTTAAGGTTTTTTTTTAAAAAGTATTCTTCTCATTAGGCTTGTGTAATACCCTTGTGATGTATGAATTGTTGAAACCTGGCAGATTTTTCCAATCTTTCCACCAGCTGAACAACTCTTTCCATCTCTATTATTTATTTTGTAAGCAGTTATTCTTTATGAAAATGTCAGCTATTTCCAATGGCTTAAACAACAGATTTTGTAATAGATAGTAGTTTATAAATTTGACATCTATGAACCATTCCCATTTTGCTTTTGTTTGGTTTGGTCTTCGCCTGTTTTTTAGTGGCAAAAAGCTCCAGAAGAAAACAAAGGAAATACGCTAAGTACTTTCAGTGATCTATTAGTGGGATAACTTGGCCTTATGAAAGCTTAATGAAGTTGGATCCCCACCTACAGTGGAAGTTGCTTTAATAGAAAAGTAGCTGTACAAAGCAATATGTGTCACTTCACATTTATTTTGTTCTATGAAATTGATTTTTTTTCTTTTTTAATGAGGAAATAATGTACTTAATGTCATCTGCAGAATGTTTAGGAAGCCTCATTATCCTCTTCCCACATTTAACATTTTCCTGCAGAAACAGTCAAGTTCTACAGACATGCTGAAAAGCCCTCAGGGCATTAAGTACATTTTTAAGTAGTGTAAACAATTTGCATGTATAGCCCCTGAAATTTCTACTTGGATATTTCCCCAACAAAAGACAATCACAAATCCCCAACAGAAGACAATCATAAATCTTCCCGAAAACCCATGCATTATGGTTTCAGTGCAAAGGCAATTTCTCTATACTTGTTTAATTTGCTTTTAAAAAATCAGTATTTGCCCAAGAACATAGGCACCATGGGGTTTGGTTAGCAAAAATCACCAAAATAATCATGATCTTTTTTTCTCATTGGCCCTCAATAAGCTCATCAGCCATGATAAGTCTCTGTGCAAAGCTCTTCCACCCACGATTGGGTTCTGCTGAGCAAATCCAGAAGGAGTGTGGGTCTGTGAAAAAAGCACCAGCTTTGCAGTTGAGAAACCAGAATTCAAATCCCAGCCCTACTGAGAGTGGAATCTTGAGAAACTGCTTAACTCTTCCTGGCTTCAGTTCTGTTGTCCAAAAATGGGCCAATCTTTCCTAACTAGAAGGATGATGTTTAGAATTAAGATATCTCATGTGGAAACACCTGGCAGTTGCTTATGAATATTAATTGGATCATTCTGTAGGGCTGTTTTAAGTCCTCACTAGATCAAGAGTTTGCATTTATAATAGACCCTACTGTGTGCCTTGCTTTGTGCTGGGGACTAAACTTCTGATATGGGCGCCGACAATCTGTATAAAGGGCAAAGAATAATATCCAGAGATGTTCAAAAATTAAGAGAAGATGTAAGATAATCGAGGCTAAATTGGAAGGATGAACTCTAAATGCCAAAGCAGAAGCTCCGTGTGAGTCAGGCCTGCTGGAAGGCTTCTTCGCAGAAGAGGGATTCAGGGAGCGCCAACCTTCTGGAATACCTGAGATTAGGATTGTCAGGAAAACTAATGCGTGTGGGGTGTGTGTGTATGGCACTAAATGTAGTAACTAAAGCACAGAACTCACAAAAACATGATCTCTTTGGCTCATCACAATACTGACCATAAACTTGTAACTTTTCTTATATCACCAAATCAGCCCTTTTTGATGCTAGGAAGAAAGGCTTGAATATATGTCCTGCACGTCTACCAATAACAATTGTTCTACAAAAGATGCAACAATCCCTGCTCTCTTTTCTTGCCCTTTAGATTTTATTTTATTTTGCTTTTCACTTGTGTGTTTTTATGAAGAGGGCACTGAATCTGTAGTGAGATCTGGTTTGCATCCTCCTATTGTCCTTGCCCAGGAGCTTTGGGAAATGCATTTCCCTTTCCTCACAGCAAATTTCCTTACTTGCCACTGCACAAGACCCATCCTGTGTACTAAGCTGCGATCACTAAGATGGCTGGGACTCCTGAGACTCCATTTTTCAGGTTAGCTAACCCATCCTAATTATTTTATTCTTTGATGGCAGTAAATCCTGACGTTTATATTATAAGAGATATATGGTCCTACTTCAAACCCTTTTTGTTCAATTTATCAAAATTAGTGAATAAGTTAATTTCCTTATCCTGGAGTTGCTTTTTTTGTATGAGGTACAGGGACAAATAATTGGAAAGAAAGTCAAGGAAAAGACTGCAATTTAGTAAATCTTGCCATAATTGGCTATGGTTGATATCCTGAAAACATTTTCCAACTCCAAAATGGTATTGTATATTGCCAAATGTTAAATCATAATTCAATTTCAATAGGAAACATGTATGATTCCAAAAACCAATAATGATAAAAGCAAAACAGACGTTTAAGTTCACTAATGAAGAAATAAGTGAAACAATAAGATGCTACTTTTGCCTATTGAATCGGCAAAGCTTGAAAAATGATATTAACTAATGTTGGCAGAACTGTGGGGCAAAAGATATCTCATCCATCATTAATGAAAAACAAATCAGTAAACCTTCCTGAACAGCAATAAGGCAAAATTCTTATTAATGCGCATAGCTGTGAATCAGTAATCCCACCCTGTAAATCTTATTCTAAGTTGAAAAATATTCAAAGATGCATTTCCAAAGATGTTCACAGCAAAATTTTTACATTAATAAAATGCTTTAACAAACTAAATATTCAAAACAGAAAATTGAATAGATATATGAGTACCACCTAAATATGGAATGATGTATCATAGAGTCATTAAAAATAATAAGTGTTTTTGTGTTTTGTCATGGAAAATTTTCACAATATATTAATGTTGCAGTGATAGTTTTATTAACCCCTGAGTGTTTGCATTTTTTGACTTTTACTACTTATGAAAGAGACGGTTGTTCTTGTCTACTTAGTGCTCACCACCTCTGGTCCTCAGCAGTGAACCCTAGACTTTCTCAGCAAGTTTCCTTATCTCTGGTGATAGTGATTCTGGAGTATGGTAATTTAGCAACGGAAACCAGACCACAGAGGCAGAATATAAGGAAGAAATCTTAGCAGAGAAAGCAAATTGTTCCACATAAAAAAGTGGAAAGTGGAGTGAGACAAAACCCTATTAGGAATGAAGGAGACATTGAGTAGTATGGCACAGATGGTGTTTTCAGCAGCCCTGTGTACAAAAAAAGCAAAACAACACAAACTACCTGAGGAAAAAAGGGAGGGGTTTTTGAGAATATAATTGTAGCTTGTGTATTAGAGTTCTCAAAATGCCTCTCAAGAAACACAAGGACAGAATGCAACTGAACTTTGGGTTAATGAACTGTGTGTCTTTAAGGAAGGCAACTCTAAGAAAACAGCATGGACCTCTTGGATTTATTAGTATATATTAGGGTTACATTATTTGAGAGGGGGTTTAGAAATCAGTTCTGAAACAAACTATAAAACAGTACACTATTTTTACACATTCATATGTATCTATTGGAATAAGCAAAACTCTAAAAGGGTATAAATCCAAAATGTTATACAGTGGTAATTTCTGAATAGTGGAATTTTTAAGTGATTTTTTTCTTTTTCTGAATTTTATCATTTTTCTACAATGTGTATATTATTTATACACCAAAGGAAGAGGAAAATAAAACACAATTCAGTCTAGAAACCTGTGCACAAATGCTCAATGCTGCATTGGATTCAGGACCATAGTCCCATCTTTCCCTCAAAATAGCTGCTCAAAGAACATTCTTGCTTCTTTCAGCTCCACTGTTTCCACGTGTGTGCCAGGCCCTGCTTGCTTTCCATTGCAAGGCTGCCAAATTCCACCATACATTTGGCATTCAAGGCTGCTCCATACCTGGCAAAACTCTGAAGGGGGGTGGTCACCTCCTCTTGCATAAAATCTAGCTTGAGTCCCAGGAGACTCACTGCACCAGGCTCCAGTACCACCAGTTTAGTCACCAGAGGGGAGAGAAAATGAGAACTTGAGCTAAATGAAGCATAGCAAGAAGGCTACTGAACCAAACATATCATTCTCCATTAGAAGAACCTCTCAAGACACAACAATCTACAGTGGTATTAGGGGAGACGAAAAATGTAAAACGCTAGAAAATTACATTGGAATCTATAATGCAAACTATAGAAAAAAACAAATTGGAAAAGTATAATATATTAGGCATGTGATTTATCTATATATAATTTCATGTTTATACATTCATTCTGCCACCTAAGGGGGAAATAAATGAAATGAAAGTCATATATATTGTCGTGAATAATTTGACACCTATATACAATCATATTGTCATCTTCATTGACTAAAAAATAAATGTTTATAATGAAAAACTTGTAATCAAGTAAATAAAGAGTACTTCTGACCTGGAAAGGATGTTCAGAAAAAAAATGATGACTTCTATTTCTAAGTTCTGTAAATGGCAAAACTATTTCAGCTCTACTGTTACAAGCTTGTTTTTGTTTTTGTTGTGTTTTGTTTTTGCTTGCCTAGCATACCATTTCAATTCTGTTTGTGATTACCTCCTTCCCCATTCTCAGTGATGCTTATCAAAAGATCATCTCACCTTCCACTTACAGAGTTGGACAATTATTAGCTAAGCTACTGACAATGAAGCCCAAGCAGGCAGCACTTAGGCAACAATGCTCACAACTGGTGAGAGATTCAGTCACTCTGCTCCATGAAGTGATCCAGGAGTCCAGGTTGTATTCACCTTGCTGTATCCAGGCAGGCTTTCTCAATTCTCCCAACTATAATATGGAACTAGTACCATTATAGATGCATAGAAAAAAAACACAGAATGCGTTATATACAATGGATTCTTGAGGGCAGCGGGGCATAATTCTTTTCTGGAACTCCTAATTCACAAAGCCTGCTAGAGTGCTGTCTACACGGATGAAGCAGGTGTAACCACACTGCGTCTGAATTTCAGCACATGGAAAAAGGATAAAGCAAGGACTCGAGGGCAAGTGGCATTTAAGCATGGTATAGAAGTTGCAGTTATCACTTCTGCTCACGTTGCATTGTTGAAGAACTGGCCACACTGAGCTGAGAGAGAGGCTGAGAAACATGCTCTCTAGCGAGGTGGTCATGTGCCCGGATAAAAACGTAAGGGGTATTATTACTAAAAAAGCAAAGGGAAAAATGTCTAGAGCGTGACAAATAGCAATCTGCCTCAGGCACAGTGACCTAAATATAGCAGTCAAAAACACACTTGTGCTTCCATTGTACCTACTTTTATGAAGTTTATCTCTAGTGATGGAGCAGGTAAAAACAAGTAGACATAATGACATCCTTTAAGACTTCAAGTCCACCTGGACCTAAATCAACCCTGGACTTCCAAAATACATGAGGAAACACATTCCTTTTTTCACTTGAGTCAATTTTAGTTGGGTTTCCACCTTTTGCAAGAAAATGAGTCCTGCAGCTCTATAGGTTTCTTGTATAAAATTGTGATGTGTTTTAATAAGCTGCTTAGCCAGTATTTATTAAGCTTATTATGAGTTAGGCACAGTACTAAGAAGCTTTCAAACATCTCTTTTAATTTGTGTCACAACACCCTATTACTGATACAGCACATGTCACAATGCCTGCTTGTTTATAGAATATCTTACCTGCAGCCGGGCTCGGTGGCTCAGCCTGTAATCCCGCGCCTTTGGGAGGCTGAGGTGAGTGGATTGCCTGAGCCCGTGGGCTCGAGACCCACCTGGGCAGCGAGACCTCATCTCTACAATAAATCAAAAAAATCAGCCGGGCGTGGTAGCACATGCCTGTAATTCCGGCTACGTGGGAGGCTGAGGCGGAAGGATCGCTGGAGCCCAGCAGGTCGAGGCACTCCAGTCTGGGCGACAGAGTGAGACTCCAACTCAAAAAAAAAAAAAAAAAATCTTACCTGCTTGGCCCCTGTCCCTTTAAAAGAAGAGAAATTCTATGATAAGAAAGACCTTGTTCATATTGTCAGGACCTAACACAGTCCTGGCATGTAGTGCTTGTTCAATAAATATTTGTTGGATAAATAAATAAATGAATTCACAACTCTAAAGCCTGTGCTTTCAATCACTCCGGAATGCCCCCTTTCTAAAGTAATAACCATTCTATTTTGAAAACTTAGAATTATCTTGTCCTGTATACTAATCTAGTGGAAAAAGAAACTAAAACCCAAAGCAGTTAAATAATTTTTGCAAAGATTCTCAAGCCTCAGTTCTATGGGGGAAAATAATAATTTTTTTCCCAAAACACAAAACAATCCCATACGACAGTCTCTATAGATATAAATATATACAAATATTTTAATAACAAAATTGTAAATAAAGTGATTTACCTGAATATTATGATTTTTTACTTTCACTCTTTGTTACTATGGTCATTCAAGCTTATAAGGCTCACCATGTCTTCATCATTTCTACCTTTCTGTTTTTCTAGTCATTGACTTCCTCACAGGTATTATCTTCCCCCCTTTTCAAAATTCAAAAAACATTCAGTTCTATCAATAAATTTTGACTGAATTATTTTCTATATATTTTGACTAATACTTCTAAACTTTCAGAAATTCATATTACATGAATCTAACAAAAAACTAATTACTCTTGTATTATATGTTAGTTATTTGTGATTTCAGATAGTCCTTAATTTTAAGTAAAATATGATTGAGAAAAGAATACCATTCTCCTTTTGAATAGGCACATTATAGGAAAAAAGCCAGAACTACAAACTAAGTAAGAACTAGCTGTGTACTCTGCATAATAAGCAATCACTAAAATATATGAAGTGAGAAAATGTATGTGGAAATACTTTATTAGTAAGATTAACTTATGAAAGTGAAGGAAAATGCAATTTCTGCCAAATCTGTAGTGATGTCAGCGTTTAAATTCTTGTTATTGAACTTTCCTCCTCCCCTTCTCTCTCTCTCTCTCTCTCTCTCTCTCTCTCTCTCTCTCTCCTCCCTCCCTCCCTCCCTCTCTCTCCTCTGTCTCCCCATCTCCCCAACACCACCCCTTCCTAGTTTCACCAGAGATTTGTTGATTTATTAGTCTCTTTTTTGTTGGTGGTGAAATAGGATTTTTTTTTTAAAGGTGTGGGGTACAATTCAGGGTTAGGTATACAAATGTTCATTATGCAGTTACCCTTATTGATGAGGTTTGCCCCTCCCTCCCCAGGCAGTTTCCCTCAACTGCCAATCCCACCCCCACTCTTCTGGCAGTTTCCCACTACTGCCAATCCCTTTTTTATAGTATTATGATAATTGTTCAAGGCCCGCTTATGAGTGAGAACATATGGTACTCTGTTCTTTGTTTCTGTGATAGATCACTCAGTATGATAGACTCTAAATTCATCCAAGTTGCTGTGAAGTCCATATGTTTGGCCTTTTTTTCACTTTGTGGATTCTATGTTTGTTTTATAGTTAAGTTTGCTCTTATTATTATTTTTTCCTGATACTTACTTTGTGTGTTCTTTGCTCTTCTTTTTCTAACATCTCCATCAAATTTCAGTCTTTCTTCTTTTCTAATGTGTTCATTTAAAGGTAAGTACTTCCATCTAAATTTTGCTTTAGCTGCATTCCACACATATTGATATTCAATAGTTTCATCATCATTCAGTTCAAAATATTTCCTAGTTTTTATTATGATTTCTCCTTTTATCTGTGAGTTAGGTGAAGTGTATTCTGAAATTTCAAAACATATAAGAATTTTCTGGTTTGCATTTTGTTATTTTTAGTGTTGTGGTCAAAGAACATACTTGATATAATTTCAGTATTTGAAATTTGTGAATGTTTGTTTCATAGCACAATATATGATTTTTTTAAATGTTTCATACCAACTTCAAAAGAGTGTTAATTTTGCATATTCTTTACAAGAATATGAGTATATAGAGAGATTGTTGTGTTATTTAAGTCTTTTATATATAACTGTACTTTTTTTCAACAATTATTGAGAAGTATGGGTCAAAATTTCCCACTATTATGCTTATTTATCCACTTCCCTTTGGGGAAGGCATGACTATATAAGTGGATGAATAAAAATCTTAAAATTGTCAAATTTTCATGTTGAATTAAACCCTTTATCATTATTAACTATCCCTATTTTTTTCTAACAATGCCTCCTGCCTTAGTGTCTAATGTATCTAATATTAACAAATCAGATGTTACTCAAAAGAAAATGTAAAATAATGCCAGGTTTCTTTTGATTGGTATTTGTCTGATATATTTCTTCCATCTTTGGTTTTCAATCTTTCTTTAACTTTAATTTTTAGATGTAGATCTTCTAAACAACACATAGATGATTTTTGCCTTTTACTCAACCTGGCAATCTTTGTATGTTAACTAGAGCATTTAGTCCCTTACATTTGATGAAATTAATGCTATGTTGGAATAGACCTACCATTCTTTTCTCTGTTTTCCATTTGTTGTACTTGCTACACTATTTCTTCTTCCTTTTCTTTTTTTGAATTGAATATGTATTTTCATTCATTTCTTCTCTCCCTACTAATTTGGAATGAACATACTCATTATTTTATTTAGTATTTATCTGTGTATAAGTTTTACAAATACATACGTAAGTTTTACAAATTCTAGAAATAATCAGTAACTTTATTCTTTTCCAAGATACTCATTTCATTTTCTTGCTTTCCAATTTGTATGTTACTGATATGATTTATTTTTACTTTTTAATCTCTCAAGACAT
Organism: Carlito syrichta; assembly: GCF_000164805.1. Classification (NCBI taxonomy): domain Eukaryota; kingdom Metazoa; phylum Chordata; class Mammalia; order Primates; family Tarsiidae; genus Carlito; species Carlito syrichta. The sequence continues at coordinate 284,509 of NW_007253092.1, forward strand.
TATATTGTTTACCACAGCGTTTGCTTAAATTTACCCAAATACTTAACATTTCCTAAGCTTTTTCCTCCTTTTTGCATTTTAGACCTTCCAGTAGGATCAATTTTTCTTCTGCTTAAGTTCAACACGTAGAATTTTTTTAGTAGAATTCTGAAGGCATCAAAATCTTTTTTTATCTGAAAATGACTGTATTTTACCTTAATTTTTAAAGCTATTTTTACTTTGTAGAAAATTCTAGTTGGTGATTGTTCTCTTTCGGCACACTGAAGGTACTACCTTGTCTTCTGATTTTCATTGTTGATGATAAGTCTACTGCCATTTCTTTGAGATTGCATTTAAGACTTATTTTGTCTCTCATTTTCTGTAGTTTTGTTACAATAGGTATAAATGTGCATTTCTTTTAACTTGTTCTGCTTGGGGCTTTCTGGTAATAAATTTCATCAGTTTTGAATAGTCTGTTTACAGTAGTCTTAACTATTATTTTTCAAATATTATTTCCACTTCATTCTTTTCTTTTTAAAAGGGAAATTCTAAAGAATTCTAGTGTATTCTGTTATATATAAAAAATTCTTCCATATTTTATGTTCCATGTTACTTATTTTCTTTTATGTATTTTCCCTCTTTTTACTTCTTTATGCTACAAGCACGAAATTTTCTTCTGAATTATCTTTCAGTTCATTAATTTTCTTTTTAGCTATGCCTAGCTATGTTAGACATTCCAGTAAGTATTAAATTTTAGCAATTTTAGTTTTTACTTCTAGCAGTTCTATTTATCTTTTTAATTTGTTGATTTTCTTCTTAGGGTTACCCATATTGTGTAGACAGCAAACATTTTTAAAAAATTTATTCAAGCCGGGCTCGGTAGCTCAGCCTGTAATCCCGCGCCTTTGGGAGGCTGAGGTGAGTGGATTGCCTGAGCCCGCGGGTTCGAGACCCGCCTGGGCAGTGAGACCTCATCTCTACAATAAATCAAAAAATCAGCCGGGCATGGTAGCACATGCCTGTAATTCCGGCTACTTGGAAGGCTGAGGTGGAAGGATCTCTGGAGCCCAGCAGGTCGAGGCTGTGGTGGCCGGGAGCGGCCACTACACTCCAGTCTGGGCGACAGAGTGAGACTCCAACTCAAAAAAAAAAAAAAATTTATTCAAGTATAGTACTAGTTTCAAAGTTTGCTTTAATTTATTTAAGCATACTTTATTATTATTTCAGTAATAAGGTCTTTTCTGATCTGGTTTTTTTTGTTTGTTTGTTTTTGTCTCTTGTTTCTGCTGTTTGTTTCTTGTGTAGTTTAATTTTTTTGTATATCTGGTTATCCTTGTGGTCTTTATGTCTTAAAAATTGTTTGTGGGGATAATGTGTGGTCTAGAATGAAGGTATTGTCTCCAAGGACAATTTGTTTTTTGGTTCTGCATGGTGAACTAACATTATGTGAACCACCTTCATTGAAATTCAAAATTTGCAGTTCCATTCAAGGACCAGATAATGCAAACTTGGACTTCAATACATTGAGAGAGTTGGTTCACTTTAAATTCATCATCATAGTGAATGTATAGTTTTGCAAGTTCTCAACTCATTTCAAAAGGGTTTTCTCCTAGATCCCCATTCTTGTACAGGTCTGATTTTACTTTCTGTCCCCACATCTCATAAAGTTATCAAAGCAAAAGTTCAAGGCCTTACTTGACTCTGGTGTGGCCATGTTTTCTTTGAGCTATGGCTGTCGCCATGTTTCCTGGTTTCGGCCCCCTCCCCTACCTTGGAGAGGTGAATCTCCTCTCTCTCTCTCTCTCTCTCTCTCTCTCTCTAATTTACTTTTTAAATAAACTATATTTTCCAGTCTAAAAAAAAAAGTTAAATTTGTCAGTCTCAGCTAATTATTTCAAGACAAAAGTGGCTTCCAGGGTACTTGTGCTATCTTTCTCTTTGAGTTACTGTTTTCTTGCTATATAGGTCTAGGACTTTCTAAACTCTCTAATACATTTATGAATACATATACAAAGGAAGTATATTCTCTATACAGCCTATATTTTATATATGTTCTATTCACATAGGCTATATATCAAATATAATATATATTTATATGTTATTTATATATATATTTATCACATGGAATACATATATCTTATCTACCCATTTGACTGCTTTCAGTGAGATGGCTGGTCCAAGCAACCTAGCCTGACATTACCGGAAATAGAATATATCCAGCAAAGTGTAAAGGAAGGGACAGGAGCAGTGTTAAGAATTCTGACTTTTTAGACAAACTAACAAACCTGTCTGAGCTTTAGTTACTTAAATATGTTTGTTGTGAAGATTAAGATCATATACATCACCATGTCTTGCACAAAATAGTTGCTTTTCTCCTTTTATTATCACATAGAATGATTCAATTTACAGGCTTCGTAATGGGTGAAGTTCAGCATATGTTGGGTGAGAGCAAATGCTGGGTGGAAGGAAAGTGGTCTGAGGTGGGAGGTTGTGTCAAAGACAACAAGAAAATGAGGTTGCTAAGAATAGATCATTTATTACTCAGAGCTGGGATGAATATGAGATTGTCCACCATGCTTACATGGATGATCATTTTATTAATACTTCCTTTTGTCTGCCTGTATAATTAATTTCTATCTTTTATGAAACAATTCAAATGTCACCTCAGAGTCAAAATGTTCATTAAATGAACAAATCGATGACACTCTTTATTGATTAGTTTTCTGTGGGGAAAAAAATATTGTAACACTTTGGAAAATGTTTGGAAACACTCATTGCTGTATAATTATACTCAGTTTTATTTTTTAGGCTTCCATTTCATGTAGCCAGTTATATGAAAGAAAAAAAAAAAGTCTGGCTGTGTAGTGCAGCATGGCAGGATCTGAGTAAACTGAAAATGGTCTTGAACTTCCTTTCCCCAACTCTCTGTTGTATCCACATTCAGCATTCCGGAGCATTAGGGCTAGCATTTAAGATCTCAGAGACCTTTATTTCTCAGAGATTGATGTTTCTCAGTCCAACTGCCCTTTCTGTCCAAAAATCCTTCCTCACACCTTAGTTAACTCCTTTCTAAAACTACACAGCTAGAGGAAATATATTTGGCATTTTACATTTTTAAAACCCCAAGTCAGACTCTAAAGCCTATTTTAAGGCATCTGTTGCAACTACCTTCAATTATAGTCTTTTTTTTCTCCTTCCTTCCTTCCTTCCTTCCTTCCTTCCTTCCTTCTTTCCTCCCCCCTTCCTTCCTTCCTCTCTTTTCTTCCTTTGTTCTTCCCTCCCTTCTCTCCTTCCTCCTCCCTTCCTTCCTTTCATTCTCCTTTCTTTCTCTATTTCCTCAGATAATTATAGTTCCCAGTATGAGGAAAGGCAATCTGACTGACTGATCCCAAATCATCTATCTGCCACTTTTCCCCCTCTCTTATCCCTTCAGCTTCACACATCTCGAGGCATCCTCAGACACTTGTCTTTCCTTCTCAATGTTTACAGTTCTTCAGATATGCAGAGAAGGAATGAAAATTGTATCTTCTCTTGAGAGGGGTTTGCATTTTCTTTTCATTTTTATTTCATTAAGTGTGCGTGCAGAGCTACAGAGATACGACATCAATTCGTTCAGCTGAACATTTTAATCTCGCAGAAGGTAAATGCCAGCTGCAGACAGTGCCTTTATCCCATTTGCCCTTACTTGATTTCCTTCTTCAATTCCAAGCACATTTATGGTAATGAGTTAGCCTGGCTGTGTGCTCTCTGTGACCCTTTTTCCCACAGGCCATGCAGTGTTGGTGTGAGATGTCAGAGAGACATAAATTCTTGTTACAGGGATTTCTAGTGGAAGATAGGAAGCCTCCTCCCCCACTCCTGTTAGCCCTGAGGAACAGTCTCGCTTACTCTGTACTTATCTCCATGGCTGCGCACAGGACCAGGTTATGGCTGTCATATTTCAAGTGGCAACTAGGGAAGAAACAAGGTTTGGAGACACGGCAGTAATACAAACAACTAGCATTCGTTATAGCCTTTAAACCTTGCAGAGGGTTTTTGTATTAGCCCATTAAATCATCATGGTCATTCTAGAAGCTAAGTGTTTGTATTATTATTCCCATTTTACAAATAAAGAAATAGAATCATGGAAGGATATTATAAATAGCCTAAGATTATGCCACAAGTAAATGACTGAGCCTGGTAGCCAACCCAGCATTCCTGACTCTAAAACCCAAATTCTCAGTATTCACCTAGTACACTACCTAGACCTATCTCTAACTCCAGGAAGGTTCAATACAACCTACTTGGAGGACAACTGGACAATAAGAAGAAAAAGTCAAAAATGTGCATATGCTTCGTTCCAATGTATAAAACTTCTAGTAATTCATTGCAAAAAAACCCCAGAAATATACGTAAACTTTATTTACAGAAACTTTTAGTACTATAGAAATGTGACGCAGTTACAAGCCAACATATTTAAAAATAGAGGATAATGTAAAACATATTAGGCTACGTTCATAAGATGTGATACAATATAGCCATTAATACTATATTATCAATGACATTTAAACATAATTGTTATACTCAATAAAAATTAAAACATACTAAAAATCTATTTAGAGCATGATTCCAATTTTATTTAGAAAATACATGTCTAGAAAAAACTGAAAGTATTATATACACACTCATAGACATACACACATATATTCATGAAAATATTGTAGGTAATATTTATTCTCTTAGCTATCCCTCTGTGAATTAAAAGTATATATTATGAATATAATAAGAAAAAACAATAAAATAATTTTTCAAATGTTTGTCAAATAACTGCATTTCTTCTGAGCACTTCTTTACACGTCTATGAATTTATTTGTTCAAATGGCCCACTATCACTATCACTTGCATTTGTAGGTACTTTGTATATTTGATTGTGCAAAAGCCCTCCCTTTCCTCTCTCATCCAGGTATGTTCCCTGGCATCTTTTATTTGGTGGTGGAGCAGAGGGTGCAGGGTAAGGTAATCAGGAAATGCAGTTTCAGTTTTGCTGGCTCTCCAGCTTGCAGTTCTCCCCCCTTGCACTGATCCTCAGTGGAAACACTGCCTAGTGACCTACAGGGTTGACTGAAGCTTCTGTCACTGCTTCTCTGCCAGAGCCTTCCCTTGACCCCACCACAAACTACATGAAAGTTGTTTCTGTGCCCTTGCAGAGTATCTGCTGCATCTTCTATGCCTGGTAGAAGCAGTGCTGTACATAAGGCAGAGACTTTATCTTGTACATATATTTCCTCAGTTTCATTGCTGCGGAAAGATTAAGCCCTGAGAAAGTTGATGACCACACAATTGCTCATTCTCTCCTTATTGCTTCCACCTCCAACCTCTTCCCCCAGTACCTCATTTTTAGCACCTTGGTTGGGTGTCCTGATTCCCCTCCTCCATGTGATAAAGATCCTCACGATTTTTCTTGTGTCTAGCAAACTCAAGTTTGAACTGTAAGCTAATGCAATTTTTCCTTTGCTTAATTCAAAGGGGTCAAGGTGGGCTCTGGCGTTATTGGGAGGTAAAGAAGGGATAGTCGGTAGTCAGTGCTCATCCAGCTCAGTCTCCTCACTTGGAAGCTGTGGCTGATCTTCTCAGAAGTTGCTTAGGAAGTTGGCACATTTCCCTTTACTTTTTCCATTACTTTTTCCAAAATACACTATAGTCTCATACAAGGAAAACACATTTTCTCGTTAGCATGTCTTTTTTTATAGCCCGACAATGCTGTACTAAGGATCTTCTGACTTTGTTCTGAGCTTGTCATTCATATCAAGAATTATTATAGCTGCAAATGGCTCCTACTTACTCATTTGGGGGAGAGGGAGTATTAGATCACATTAGGTTCTCTCATATTCATATATCTTTCCTTATGGAGTGGGGAATAAGAGTTGTAAATGCCAAGAGGACAAAAACATCCACACAAAATATTTTCATTCTGAAGGTCTGATTCTGCATAAGGCTTCTTTCCTGAGGGCTGTATCTATAGTTTCACTGTGAGATCTGCCAGTCTTTCTCTGCCAGTTAGCACTTACTGCATAACAAAGCACTTCAAAATGTAGTTGCTTATAACACCATATATTTACTTAGCTCTTAGGATGTAAAGAGTCAATAAAGAACATTAACTATTCTGACAAAGAGTTGGTTGAGATAATAAATATGACAGGAAATGTAGGATGAATTTGTCATGTCATTTAATTGACATGAAAAGCCAAAGTAAAAAAGAAATCACAAAGATGGAAATAATAGACAACGGGGACACCAGTAAAGAGGGAGGTGAGGAGGCGTCAGTTGGGTTCAGAAATTACCTATTGGGTTCAATGTTCACTATCTGGGAAATGGGCCACCTGAGATACAGTCCCCACCAATACACAATGTGTCCATGTATCGAACATGCATGTGTAACCTCCTGAATCTAAAATAAAAGTGGAAAAATAATTTTTAAAAAATTTAAAGACAAAAATGAAAATTCAGGGGATAAGCAACTAGGGAAGAAACAAGATTTGGAGACAGGGCAAAAACATTTTTTGTTGTTTTTTTAAATTTTTTTGTTTTAAAGTTGTGGTGTACAATTCAGGGTTAAGTACACAAAAGTTCATTATGCAGGTACCCTTGTTGATGGGGTGTGCCTCCCTCCCCCGGCAGAATCCCACTACTGTCAATCCTGCCCCCCCACACACACCCTGGCATTTTCCCACTATTGACAATCCTTTTCTTATTGTTTTATGATAATTGTTCAAGGTTCACTTATGAGTGAGGACATGTGATACTCAGTTATTTGTTTCTGTGATAGATCACTCAGTATTATAGACTCTAAGTCTATCTAGTTGCTGTGAATTTCATAATTTTGTCCTCTTTATGGCTGCATAATATTCCATTGTGTATACGTACCACATTTTTCTTACCTATCCCTCTTTCGATGGACAGCACGGTTGGTTCCAGGTTTTTGCTATTGTAAACAGTGCTGCAATAAACATGCATGCGCAGGTATCCTTTTCATAGAGTGATTTGAGTTCCTCAGGTGTATTCCTAGTAAAGGGATTGCAGGGTTGTATGGAAGGTCAATTTTCAGAACTTTTCGGAATTGCCAAACTGTTTTCCACAGAGCTTGTACTAGTTTACACTCCAACGAACAGTGTAGAAGTGTTCCCTTTTCCCCACATCCTCTCCAGCATCTGTTGTTATTTGAGTTATTGATGACCATCCTGACTGGAGTTATCTCAGTGTGGTTTTAATTTGCATTTCTTGGGTGACTAGAGAGGCCAAGCATTTTTTCATGTATCTGTTGGCTGCTTGTATATCTTCTTTTGAGAAGTGTCTATTCATGTCTTTTGCCCACTTTGTAACAGAGCTGCTTGTTTTTTTCTTTTTGGCCCATTTGAGTTCCTTGTAGATCCTAGATGTTAGGCCTTTGTCAGTTATACAGTTGGCAAATATTTTTTTCCCAGTCTGTGGGCTGTCTCCCTACTCACTTGATGGTTTCTTTGGCTTTTCAGAAGCTTGTCAGTTTGATGAGGTCCCACTTATCTATCTTATCTCTTATGGCATGGGCACTTGGGATTTTGATAAGGAATTGGTTGCCAGTTCCAATTTCCATCAGGATGTCTACTGCATTTTCTAAGGTTCTTACAGTTTGAGGTTTTATGTTTAGGTCTTTGATCCATTTAGAGTTGACTTTTGTGAATGGTGAAAGGTAGGGGTCTTGTTTTCATCTTCTGCATGTGGTCATTCAGTTTTCCCAGCAACATTTACTGCGTAGGTTCTCTTCACCCCAGTGGGTTGGTGGTGGAGGCATTGTCCAATATGAGTTGGTCGAGAAATTAAGGTTTTACTTCTGAAATCTCTATCCTGTTCCATTGATCTATATGCCTGTTTTTGTACCAATACCAGGCTGTTTTGACAATTGTAGCTTCATAATAAAGTTTAAAGTCTGGGAGTGTGATACTTCGTGTTTTGGTTTTTTTGCTAAGGATTCTCTTGGCTATTCGTGGTCATTTACATTTCCATAAAAATTTCTGTATTGTCATTTCCAGGTCTGAGAAGAATGCTGCTGGTAATTTAATGGGTATTGCATTAAGTCCGTAGATTGCCTTGGATAGGATGGACATCTTAACAATGTTGATTCTTTCAACCCATGAGCATAGAATATTTTTCCATTTGTTTGTGTCATCTTTTATTTCTTTGAGCTGTGTTTTGTAGTTTTTGTTATAAAGATTTTTCATGTCTCTGGTTAGAAAGATGCCAAGGTTTTTCATTTTTTTTTTTTGTGGCTATTGTGAATGGAATTGTGCTTTTTACTGAGGTTGCTGTTTGTTTATTGTTGGTATATAGAAATGCGACTGTCTTTTGCACATTGATTTTATACCCTGAGACTTTGCCAAAGTTCTTTTTTCTTTTCTTTTTCTTTTTTTGAGTTGGAGTCTCACCCTGTCCCCCAGACTGGAGTGCAAGTGCAGTGGCATGCTCCTGGTCACTGCAGTCTCCACCTGCTGGACTCCGGTGATCCTTCCTCCTCAGCCTTACAAGTAGCCGGAATGACAGGCATGCGCTACCACACCCGGTTAATTTTTTTTATTTATTGTAGAGAGTTGCCCAGGCAGGTCTCGAACCCACAGGCGCAGGCAATCCACTTGCCTCGACCTCCCAAAGTGCTGGGATTACAAACTGAGCCACCGAGCCCAGCCAAAAGTCCTTTTTTTTAGAGCAAAGAAGTTTTCGACAGATTCTCTTAGATTTTCAAGGTATAGGATCAGGTCATCTGCAAAGGGGGATAACTTAACTTCCACTTTTCCTATTTGGATACCCCTGATTTCCTTCTCTTGTTTTATTGCTCTAGCTAGGACATCCAATACTATGTTGAACAAGAAGGATGAGATTGGACATCCTTGTCTTGTTCTGGTTTTCAGGGTTTCAATTCTGTCTGTTTAGGAGTATGTTGGCTGTGGGTTTCTCATAGATGGCTATAACTATTTTGAGGTATGTTCCATCTATGCCTAGATGTTAGAGGGTTTTTATCAAGAAGAGGAGCTGAGTTTTATCAAAAGCTTTTTCTGTGTCTAATGATATAATCATGTGTCTTTTGTCTTTACATCTGTTGATGTATTTAATTACAATTATAGTCTTGTGGATGTTGGCCTAGTTGGTCATGGTGAATGATTTTTGAGATGTGTTGTTGGATCCGGTTTGCTAGAATCCTGTTAAGAATTTTAGCATCTATGTTCATCAAAATTATTGGCCTGTAGTTCTCTTTCTTTGATGTATCTTTACCTTTACAAAAATTGTTGATAGTAGCTATACTTTTAACATCTACTTGTTATCAAAATTTACAAAAGTAACTTGAACCGGCCTCAGTTGGGCAGCACTTCTGGTGTAAGGGAGGGCTTTGTCGATCTTGGCTGGGCTTGTTTATGAGTTATGGGTTAGTGTGTGGATCTAGTTAGTAACTGACTAGTTTATGAAAGCTTCAGCTGGAATGATTGAGATGTTTGGGGCTTCTTTCCATTGGTCTCTCATTCTCTAGCAGCCTCTCCCCAGAAATTTAACACAACAATGAGATCTGAGAACATGGCAGGAAACTATGGGGGGGGGCAGGAAGGGGAAGGGAGGTGGGATTAACGATAGTCAATATCTGTCTGGGGATGGGGGGCACACCTCATTAACAAGGGTACCTACACAATGCATATTTGTATACCTAACCCTTAACTGTACCCCACAATTTAAAAAAAAATATATGTTTTAAAGAAAGAGGGCAAGCCCAAATGCTCAAGCACATCCTAAACCTCTGCTTGCAGCATATTTGCTATTATCCTGTTGACAAAACCAAAAAGTGCCCTATGTCCAAACTCAGTATGAGAGAGTACTTTCAAAGGGTGTGGACACAGAAAGACATTAAAAGTTGGAGTTAATACTACAATCACATTTAGCTTCAGTTCAGGAATGACATGTGTCTATATCTTTGGCCTAGAGAAAATTGACAAGTCAGAAAGTACTCTAGAAAGGAATTGTACTATAAGAAAGGGATTGGCAGTAGCAGGATACTGCCACATGTGGGTAGGGGACACATCAATAAGGGTACCTGATCTCACATCAGGCAAAGTGGGGACCAAAGGGAGGCTCAAACTTTACCTGTGTGATGACCACTTGTATACCTAATTCTGAATTGTACCTCACATCTTTAAATAAAATAAAAATTTTTTTGAAAGAAAGGAATAGTAACCACTTCTTGCCCCTTTCCACGTTTGGAGCATGGGCATTAAATAGGCAGTCACTGGGCTAAAATGTCACTGTTCTCTGCTCTGTTTGTTTCCTAAGGCTACTATATAAAATAACCACAAACTGGTGGCTTACAACAGAGATTTACTGTCTCATAGTTCTGGAGGCTAGAAATCTGAAATCAAAATATCAGCAGGGCCATACTCTATCTGAAGACCCTAGGAGACAATCCTTCCTTAATTCTGTTGCTGGCATGTTCTGGCATTCCTTAGTTTGTGGCAACATAACTCCAATTTCTGCCTCAGTCTTCCCATGGCCTTCCTCCTTGTATTTCCCCTATATCTTCAAATATATCTCTCCTTATAAGGACACTAGTCATTAGGACCCACCCTAATCCAGTGTGATCTCATTTTAACTCGACAATGTTTGCAAAACCTTATTTCCAAATAAGGTCACATTCACAGTCTTTGTCCATTTTGGACTGCTATAACAAAATATCATAAACTAATGACCTATACACCATAAACATTTAGTTCTCATAGTTCTGGAGGCAGAAAAGTCCAAGAACAAGGAAACAGGAGATTCAGTGTCTGGTGAGGATTCATTTCCTTAGTCATAGATTGTGCTTTCTTTATGTGTCCACACATGGTAAAAAGGGGAAAGGCAGATCTCTGGGGCTTCCTTCATAAGAGTACATATCCCATTCATGAGGGGTCTATTCTCATGACATAATCACTTCTCAGTGACCCTATGTCTTAATATCATCACATTGGTAATTAGGTTTCAACATACAAATCTTGGAGAACACACATATTCAGACCATAGTACATAGGTACTGAGAGTTAAAACCCTAGTATATCTATATGGGGAGACACAATTCAATCCACAACTCCTATCTATGGCTTACTAAGCAGAGTCACTATGGAGTATCAACAGCCCAAGACTTGCAAGCTAGTCACAACCTAGAAAATTCAAGAATAAGATAGTAAAACTGAACTCCCTGATTCATACCTTTGCTCTAAGATTAACAATAAATGCATCATATAGATCTAGGGGGAAAAAAGGAAGATCTCTTTACCCTCATAACTCTCCTCAAACGGAACAAAGTAATGGTGAAGGAAGATAATGAGAGAGCAAAAAGAAAGAATCTCAGTTCATCTCACCACATTGTTTTGTAAGGGCGTCTCTCCTTGTGGTCTCTCAGTCTTACCTTCTACCTGTTCAGTCTTTCCAGTTAAATTGTAAATTATTTGAATTCATGTCCAAGTTCTCAAAAGCAGATGCAGCAAAAACAAAAATTGACAAACGGGTCCTAACTAAAGAGCTTCTGTACTGCAAAATAAACTATCGACAGAGTAAATAGACAATCCACAGAAAGGGAGAAAATCTTTGCAAACTATACATCTGCCAAAGGACTAATATCCAGAATTTATAAGGATTTTAAATTAATTGACAAGAAAAAAAAACAAATACCCCCATTAAAGAGTGGGCAAAGGACATGGACAAACACTTCTCAAAAGAAGACACAAAAGTGACCAACAAATATATAGGGAAAAATGCTCAATATCACTAATCATCAAAGAAATGCAAATCAAAACCACCATGAGATACCATCTCATATCAGTCAAAATGAGTATTATTTTTAAAGTCAAAAAACTACAGATATTGGCAAGATGTAGAGAAAAAATAATGTTCATACCCTGTTGGTTGGAATGTAAGTTAGATTAACTCTTGTAGAAAACAATTAGGAGATTTCTCAAAGAGATAAAAATAGAATTACCATTTGACCCAGCAATATCACTATGAGGTATATGCCAAAAGGACAAAAATTGTTCTACCAAAAAGACACCTACAGTTGTATGTTTATCACAGCACTATTCACAGCAGCAAAGACACAGACCCAACCTAGGCCCCCATCAATACCGCTACTGAATAAAGAAAATGTGATCAATGTGGTACATATACACCATGAAATACTACATAGCCATAGAAAAGAAAGAAATTGTATTATTTGCAGCAACATAGATGCAACTGAAGGCCATTATTCTAAGCAAATGAACACAGAACCAAAAAACCAAATATCATATATTCTCACTTATACAGGGAAGCTAAACACTGAATATACACAAGCATAAATATGAATAACAGACACTGGGGACTCCTGAAGGGGGAAGAGAATGAGAGGAAAAGGGCAGAAAAACTATCTATGGGGTACCATGTTCACTATTTGAGTGACAATTTCAATAGAAGCCCAAATCTCACCATCATGCAGTATACTTATGTAACAATCCTGCATATGTACTCCCCTGAATCTAAAATAAAATAAAAATTGTAAGTTCTTGAAGCCAGTTATAATTTTACATTTGTAAATATAAATAGATCTTTAATCACTGAGGAATTAACATTTATGACTTTAGCAATTCTCAGGCAACTCCTAAAATCTATGTTGCACAGTAGCTTATAATGCATAAGAAATCATTTTGAATCCCAACAAGAAAACTGGTTATGGAACAAAACACTTAGAGAGTTCTAGCTGATCACACAGTGTATTTTTTACTTCACACATTATAGCTTTATTTTTAGACATTGAATTTGTATCTTTAAAAATATTTTTTACATCTTAACTTTTTGAACATATGGAATCCCATTTTAATAATTTTTTAATGTCCTTGTCGGCTAATTCTAACATCTGTGTCATCTTGGGTCTGTGTTAGTTGATCTAACCTCATTATGAGCTATATCTTTTGGCTTCTTTGTAAACATGAAAAAAAATTTTTTGGATGCTAGACATTGTGAATATTACCTTGTTGACTACTAAATATTTTTGTTTTCTTCTAAATATTTTTTAACTTTGTCAGGATGAAATTAAGTTACTTGAAAACCACTTGGTTATTTTATATCTTACTTTTAATATTTGTCAGACAGGACTACAGCAGTGTTCATTCTCAGGCTAATTATCCCATTTACAGAGGCAAAAGCCTACTGTGTACTCTGTTCAATGCCCCATAAATCTTGAGGTTTTCCAACTTAGCTGACAGAAATAAGGAGTATTTTCAGTTGTGTATAAGTGTCAGACACTGTTATCACTAATCCTTTCAGGTGGCTCTGACCCCAGACTCAGATAGTTTCCTTACATGTACATGCTGATCAGTACTCAGCTGAGTACTTGAGAGGACCCTCTACAGATTTCCCTTTCTGCACACTTCTCTCCCCTCTAGTACTCTGGCCTGCAAACTCCAATCACTTTGGTTTCGCTTTATACCCCCTGAGTTCTCTCCTCCTAGCCTGGAGGCAATATACTATGACCTTGTTTCCCACCTTTCAGGGATCATTGTCCTTTGTTGTCTGAAATCCAGTATCTTAGTCTACTTGTGGACCATAACAAGTAGACTTGCTATGGCTGGATGGCTTAAACAACATATATTTATTTTCATACAGTTCTGGAGGCTGGAAGCCTGAAGTCATAATGCCAGCATATGTGGGTTTTGGTGAGGGCTATCTTCCTGTCTTGCAAATAGCTGTCTTCTCACTATGTTCTCAAATAACCTCTCCCCAGCACATGCCTTTCCCCAGTGCACTTCTCTCTCTTTTCTTGTAAAGTCACAAATTCTGCTGGATTGGGACCCCATCCTTTGATCTCATTTAACTTTAATTACTTCCTAAAAGCCCTATCTCCCACTACAGTCACACTGGAGCTTAGGTCTTCAACATATGTATTTGGAGGAGAAATGATTCAGTTCATATCATCTAGTATTTTTGCAAAATTTTACAAGCTCACTTGATAGTAGCAATATTTGATATACCAACTTGTTAACAAAATACACAATGACAAAAGGTTACTATGAATTCATTAATTTTTAAATTAAATTCGCATTTAATTTATTTTAACAATATCTACATATATTTGAAAAAATAGTGCCACCTATGTTTGTGAGTCATATTTATTCTGCTTATGGAAAAAAATTAGTATGGATTACAAATTAAAAGAGCTCTTATAAATATGAGTTCTTCTTATAGTTCTAATATTCAGATTATAGATTCCAGAAACCAAGACTAAAAAGAGTCCCACATTGATCTCCATTGCATTTTCAATGTATTGATTGATATAGCCTAAAAAAAGGGTGACTGATGTAGCCAGAAAAAATCATTTCAATCTAACCTTATTTTCTTTAGTAAATGGTCACTAGACTGATAGTCCAGGGAAATATTTAGATATAATATTCTTGCATTGCATCAAGCCCATTGGTACGCTATCTACCTTACTTGTGTGTGTGGATACAGAAATGTTAGCCAGATAATAACTAAAGAATAAACTGAAAGAATACCAATCAGATGCCATTCTAAGGGAAAAACACTAAACACACACTATATCTGAAGCTGAATTTTCCCAGTTTGCCACAAAACTCGTTCCCTCCTCTTACTGGACACACAGCTAGAATATAGTTCCCAATCTCCATTGCAGTTAAATGTGCTCATGTGCCTTAGTTCTAGCCAGTGGAATATGATCAGAAGTGATCTGTGTCACTTTCAGGTCTGGAGCAAAGAAACGTCCCATGGAAAATCCTCCATGCTCTTTGTTTTATCAGCTGAAGAAAAGTACAGCAACCATAGAAGGCACACACTGAAGATGGCAGAGCCATAGATAGAAGGTGCTAGGTCCCTGACTCTCTCGGAGGAGACTGCTCATTAACTAGAAGCACTATTTTGTGCTTTAAACGAAAGAAGAATAAATTTTCATTGTGCAACCATTATGCATTTTTGAGATTGTTTATTGCAGTAGTTGAAGATACCCTATGTAATGAAGCCTCTAAATCTGGTGCTTTGCTGTTCACATTTTAATAAACTAATCGAATCAAAATAAAATATCACAATGAGTAATATTAATTTTTATATGCTTTAATTTTTCATATTACTTATTATTTTATGATTTTTTACTTTCAAAGTAATACATGCTCATGACACATTTCACAAAATTTGTGCTCTTTGCAAAGAGAGAGAAAGTGAAAAAGAGAAAATAGCAATCATCTGTCATAAAATATCAAAGATAACTACAGTTAACTCCACAAATTGTCTCAAAGTCCTTCACACACAATTTATTCAACACTGACCTTGAGATCTTTCCCCAAAATAAAGTCTTCTTCCAATGTTTCCTACTTCACTGAAGAACACCATCTCTCTAACAGTACAAGCCAAAAACCTCCAAGTACCCTCTTCAAATGCCTGTTATGTAACAGGCAAGATGTAGCTAATGTAGATCAAAGATACAGTGGTTGATGAAATCTAGCAATAGATTGATATGTTGGAGTGATGGATGGGAGTTATAATCACGTTCCAAGATAGCCGTAGATTGGGAGGAGTTGCGGTACTAGTAGACTTGGCATAGGAAAATGCGATCAGCAAGATTTTGAAGGTGAATTAGGCCTTTCATTCTCTGAGCATTCACTTTTGCCATTCTCTACATTGTTCCTAATGAAATCCAACCCTGAGTCCAGTTCAAATTTATGTCTTGCATCAAGCTTTGTTTGATTTCCATGTCACAGCTACTTTAGCTCAAAAGTAATTTCTCCCTTACAAAAGCATTTCTCATTCATACCACTCATGTGGTACTTGTTTCTAACCATGCACTACTATTTATCTTTTTTTAAAATGTGGATATGCTTAGCTGCCCTAGCTAGAATTAAGAAGTTATAGATCTTGAGGGATGAAGACTGTGGCCTTTATTTCTTTGTGCTCTCAGAGTCTCATACAGTACCTGCTTCCTAGCAGGCTTGTTTTTAAAAAAGAAGAAAAATCAAATAACTACTGATCTATTTTAGCTTTATATTGCATTACGCTAGAGTGTCAGTGAAGCCATATGAGCAGTTGTGGTAAACAAAGAGGCACTTTGTGAGACCTTCCACCTCTTTATTGAATAGAAAGCAAATGGCCAGGTTTCCAAAGAAGGCTTTTTGCATTCTGATAACTGCCCGAAACATGTTTATAGACAAAATTCCCCCAGCTGTGATTATTCCTCTTTGCTAAGAAAAAAAAAATCCACTTAAATTGGTTCTCCTCCAACATACTTTTTGTACTGATTAATTTCTCTCTTGTATGGACCTGCTGATCTCTTCAATATTCAAACTCACTATCTATTTCAATAATCATTTGCTGACTTGATTTTTCCATTGACCACAGTACCTAGTAAATGTCTTCAAATTTTTTGCTGATCTGTTCAACAATGATTGTGTTTATATACTGAAATATAGCCATGACATTTAAAACCAATAAAATGAGGACTAATAGGAACCTCTGAAACTCATCCTTGCCCTGACACCTGGGTAGGTAGGGGGAGACTTCTTTTTTTTTTAACTACTAATGTTTATGAGCCATATATTTTACTCAATATTTCTTTTTAAAAAGAAACATATTAAGAGGAGAAATTAAGGAAGATGCTGACCATTTTCAATTTTCAACCTTTTTTCAACAATATTATATTTCTGTTGTTCTAGTTTTATACTAAATGTCAAAGCAAAATGTGATCTTGTGTGCATATTAATTTACCTGTGTGGAAATAATTATATTCTTAAAGGAGAAAAATCATTACTGAAAATTTTGAGAGATGTGGTATTTTACAAAATTGTTATAAGGCTTTCAATAATCATAGTTACTTTTGGAATACTTGCTATTGTCTAACATTGTGCTAAGCAGATTATGCTGTAAGAGTCTCATACAAGTTTTGGGAGATAATGATATGCTTGCTGTTCATTGTTGATTGGGGGTAGGATTTCACAGGTGCATATATATGTCAAAATTTACAAATGTATACTTTAAATGTGTGCAGTTCATTGCATTTTAATTATATCTCAATAAGAGAATAAAATAATAATAATAACTTTTGCATCATTACAAAGAATGAGGAATAGAATTGATATGTAATTTGATGCCCACATGGAAGTGAAGAGAATTTTTCCTCACCCTCTGAAGGCTGGAGTCTGTTAAACTGACAATAGACAGATTAACAGGAGAAAAGGCATACAAATTTCTTACTGTGTACATGACTATGGAAGTCTCCCCAAAATGAGGCTCAAATAAAGACCAAATAGTTGATATTGAAATACCTCCCTCACAGGAAAGAAGAAAACAGGAGGTGTAGGTAATTTTGAGGGGTAGTAAGTTATTCTCAGGGAAATTGACTAAGTAAGCCCAAAGAACAGAAAATAGCCTTTAACAAAGTTCCTCTGAGCTCTTGGGGAAGTGACAAGAAGGTGAGGTGATAATCTCTCAGAAGAACATACAAAAAGTCTGTCTGAATGTGGTGACAACTTTTAGTCTTACCTCTTCTCCAGTGCTTAATCTTCCCTGGTTATTTGATAAGATTTCGAGGAATGGAGTCTTAAGACAGTTACATTTATTTTGGAAAGAAGTTTTCCTCAGTTAGATAAGGGAGCCTCCTAAGAAAGCCTCTTCCTGTGCTTGGGAAGGAGAAATAAAACATTAGAAAGTCCTTAGCTCTGAAGCAGCACCTAAGGTCTTACAACTTTCTTTCTTTTATTTTTAATTTTTATTTTTTTTGAGTTGGAGTCTCACTTGGTCCCACAGACTGGAGTGCAGTGGCAGCTCCCGGCCATCACAGCCTCGCTTACTGGGCTCCGGCGATCCTTCCGCCACAGCCTTCCGAGTAGCCAGAATAACAGGCATGCACTACCACACCCGGCTGATTTTTTGATTTATTATAGAGATGAGGTCTCACTGCCCAGGTGGGTCTCGAACTCTCGGGCTCAGGCAATCCACTCACCTCAGCCTCCCAAAGGCGCGGGATTGCAGGCTGAGCCACTGAGCCCGGCACTTTCTTTAAAAACCTCAAACCATAAGAACCTTAGAAAATGAAGGAAATACCCTCATGGAAGTCGGAACTGGCATCCAGGTCCTGAACAAAACCCGAAACCCACAGGTCATAAGAAAGAAGATAGACAAGTGGGACCTTATTAAACTGACAAGCTTCTGCAAGGCCAAAGAAACCATTAAGAGAGCAGGGAGACAACCTACAGACTGGGAAAAAGTATTTGCCAACACCTAGGTCTGACAAAGGCTTAACATCCTGTATCTACAAGGAACTAAAACGTGCTGAAAAGAAAAAAACAAACAACCCCATTATCAAATGGGCAAAAGATATAAACAGACACTTCACAAAAGAGGACATCCGAGCAGCCAACAAACACATGAAGAAATGTTCAACCTCACTAATCATCAGGGAGATGCAAATCAAAACCACACTGAGATACCACCTAACCCCAGTCAGAATGGCAATCATCAACAACTCAAAAAATAACAGCTGCTGGAGAGGGTGTGGCAAAAAGGGAACACTTCTACACTGTTGGTGGGAGTGTAAACTAGTGCAACCCCTGTGGAAAGCAGTGTGGCGATTCCTAAAAGCTCTAAATATCAACCTCCCATATGACCCCGCAATCCCCCTACTGGGAATATACCCTGAAGAACTCAAATCACTCTATAAAAAAGATACCTGCACATGTATGTTTATCGCAGCATTGTTCACAATAGCAAGAACCTGGAAACAACCATGCTGCCCATCAAAATAGGACTGGATTAAAAAAATGTGGGACATATACACGATGGAATACTACACAGCCATAAAAAAGAACAAAATCATGAATTTCGCAGCAACCTGGATGGAACTAGAGTCTATAATACTGAGTG